>NC_057801.1:411486877-411769688 GCF_018294505.1 Triticum aestivum
TACTCAAGGTGATTCTGTGGGCACTAACACTGAGATTGATGTGCAGGTTCAGGACCAGCCAATAGTGGGTGGGTATAATTCCGGTTAGTACTCTCACTGATGATGATGTGCAGGCTAAGGTCCAGCCAGCTGTGGGTACAACTGAGATTGGTACTCTCGAGGTTCCTGTTGGGGGTCGATGGCAGAAGAATACCCTAGTGTACAACTCATGACGACAGCCACAAGCGCAGGGGGAGCAGCAAGGCAGTGATACAAGCTCATTGGTACTCTGAAGATGGATCTGTGGAAGACGGTGGCGACGGCCTCTGCAGCGTGCACATGCGGTGCCCGCTCTGAGTGCGTCAGACCGGTGTGTGACCCAGACCCGGCAATTCGGCTTGGTTTGGGCCTCCGGTTTAGATGTTGGGCTTTGGTGTGAGGTCTGGGTATGCGGCCCCGACAACTGCACCCCTTCATCAAGTGGATAGGAGTAGCGACAGATGTCGCCACGATGGTGGCTTTAGACTTACTGATGTATTACTTTGTAAGGTCTTGATGAATAATTAATGAAATGGCTGCATGCATCGCCCCGATGCAGAGGCCAGGGGTCATCCTCCTTTTCAAAAAAAAAAATCTAAAGATGGGAATGGGTCGGCCCACTCTGGCCAAGACCTCATACCCGTTGACCCCTCTGCTTGGTTTGGGGACATGGACCCGGTCCAATGGTCCAGTGATAACTGGTCTCATGTCCTATTGGGTACATGGTCCGACCCATTTTAATACTAAATTCTGCATAAAATAGGGAGTAGTAATACAATAAAATCTGTTCAAATAGCATCATTTAGCGGTAGAAATTTTTAGTATATTAGGATGTCTAGATTTTATTTGTTCAAAGGAAAACAAAGTGTATTTCTATTTCTATCATCAAATAAAATCTAGAAATATGAAGCTAAATTTTTGTAACTCTAGAAATGTTCAAAGAAAAACAAATGAAATATTAGTAATACAATAAATCCAGAAGTATTGATCACAAATGTCTAGATTTAGTATATTTGTAACTTTAGAACAGATGGAATTTTGGTTAATACCTAAATTTTTTCTGATAAACGCAAGACTAACATCCCTAGCAAAGGCATATGCTATCGTAACGGCATAATACAACATATGGCAACCAAACTTGGGTCGACCCGCTTGTCCCGATGGGACAGTGGTGACTGGCTTCTTTGCCCAGTTTGCGTATGAAGCCGACCCAAGACCCATTGGCCTTGAAATTTTGGGCTGGATCAATGTCCCAATGGGTATTGTCAGCTCATTCCCATCTTGAAGCTCATCTGACATAGTGGAACTGCCCAAAGCATTGCGAAAGGGAACACATGAAGCGGCAAGGAAGGGTGAAGTGGCAAGGAAGGCTCTACCGTGGGATGATGCTTGCGATCACCATGACATTGGCAATTTTGTGTCTTATGAGGCTTTGTTTCCTTCCTATAGAGTGTTGCCTCTCTACAAACTGTGTCAACCCCAAAGGGTTGGAAGGCTGCAAAGCAAAATCCAAAGTGGCGTGAATCGATGATAGAGGAGTTGGAAGCACTGAAGAAAAACAAGACGTGGGTACCAACCACATTGCCAGCAGAAAAGAAAGCAGTGAGTTGTAACAGGATCTACACCGTGAAGCAGAATCCTAAGGGGAAGGTGGAATAGTATAAAGCCAGATTAGTCGCCAAAGGTTATAGTCAAACTTATGGAGTTGACTATGATGAGATTTTTGCTCCAGTGGCAAAGATGAACACAGTAAGGATGTTGGTTTCCTGTGCTGCAAACTTTGGGTGGAAATTGTACCAATTAGATGTCAAGACTGCCTTCTTACATGGTGACTTCCAGGAAGAGGTATACATGGAGATACCACCATGTTTTGGTACAGAACAGGCTATGGGGAAGATATGTAGGCTGAAGAAATCCTTCTATGGACTGAAACAATAGCCGGAGGGAATGGTCTGATAGGTTCAGACAAGTTGTTTGTGATATGGGGTATGGTCAATGTAACGGTAACCACATGGTGTTCTATGGACACTCTGATCGGAAGATCGCCATTCTTGCGGTTTATGTGGATGACATTATCATCACTGGAGATGAGGAAATAAAAAGATTGAAGGGGTGACTGAGCAAGGAGTTTGAGGTAAAGGACTTGGGCAACCTAAAATACTCCCTTGGCATAAAAGTGGACGGAGAAGAGAATATCTTTGTGCAAACATAAAAAAACCTTGGACCTCTTGAGTGACATGGGCACTATGGTATGTCGTGCAGCCCCTACTTCAGGAGTGGCCATCTTGATATAGTGCACAAAATCCTGAGATACTTGAAGGGGACTTCAGGAAAAAAGGGTTGTAGTTTGCAAAGAGTGGACATCTTGATGTGGATGGCTATAATGATTCTGATTGGGCCAGTTGTCAAGAGGATAGAAGATCAACATCAAGCTATTGTGTGTTTGTGGGAGGAAATTCAGTGTCATGGAGAAGCAAGAAACAGACAGTTGTGTCTAGATCAACAGCAGAAGCTGGGTATGGAGCTTTATCTCAAGGGTTGAGTGAGATGCTCTCGGTGAAGAACCTTCTGAGCGAGTTGAAACTTCTGAGGAAGGAACCTTGAGAGTGTGGTGTGACAATCAGTCAGCTATAAGCATTGCCAATAACCCAGATCAACATGATAGGACAAAACATGTGGAAATTGGTCGCTTCTTCATTAAGGAGAAACTTCATGTTGGGATCATCAGCCTTACTCATGTCAGCTCTGGGCAGCAGATTGCAGATTGCAGATTGCATCACAAAGAGACTGGAAACAAAGGACCGTAACTTGGCATGTGACAAGATGGGGTTGATAGATATCCGAGGGGCGTGTTGAACCAGTATAGGCTTGGCCCATCACCACTTAGGCCCATAAGCCCAGTACAGATCTGTGACCTAGAAATGGAGGCGCTCGTGTCTGTGTGAGAGGGAGCGCCACACACAACAATTCACCCCAAGCCGCTACACACAAAACCACAGGTACGTCTCTCCCTAGACTCAACAGTGGATGAATCAACCATCTAATTGTCACCCTAAGGTCAATATCAAACCCGTCCCTTATCACTCAGGGGCTCCTATCTTACCAAGTGGCAAAGTGTTAATCAGGTTTTGGTAACGGAGTGGATAAGGAGATAGAACAATGAAACAAAGACAAAAGGGACCAACATAATACTGCAATTAAGCATGCAAAACAACGTAATCTGACCAAGTGACTTAGTATAGTTACCTTGGGAATGGACCTTGATGCTATAGTCTCACCAATGCCACGCAGTACCTGCATATGTTTTTCATATCAGAATGCGAGTTGAAGCCAAAAATATAATAAGGAATAGTAAAAGGCTCAAAGCCAAGCCTGGTCAATTATTGTGCGCCTTAACGGACTGGTCAAACACAGGTCAAACCACTACTAACATGTAGAAGTCGTCAGAAGTATAGAATGAAGACATCTGATAATATGCTGAAAATTTCTAAATAAATATTGTACTTGTAAATTGTACAGTACAGCAGCAGGTATGGGTGGCAGGCCGTGCTTCCAGCCTATTGGACTTGTTGCCGACCTAAGCAGTCTTAGGCTTCTAATCCAAAACTATTTACTTCTATCAATGCACCGAGACACAAAGTTTTTGTGTTTTCAAGAGAGAATTAATTGTAATTGTAAATAACACCAAAAGCAGACTGGTTACCAGTGATGGACAAACTGATGTAAATAGCGACCCCATCGCATATACAATGCAATCCACCTTACTTAGCTGCTCCAAAACTGTATGGTTAGCTTCAGGAAACACCTACGAAGTAAGGTCGGTATCACCAGTTAGCAGTTAAAAAAGGACCTGAATATCCAGCGAGCGTCAGATTTTTAAGCACGGCAAACGATTTTCATGACACATTATGTTCGCCGAGGATGGCAGGTTTAGTTGGTGAGCATGGCAAATCCGCCTCAGTTCATTTTTTTTGCCAGGAAATTGCCGTGCTCGCAAACTAAATTTGCCATCCTCACGCCAATTTAAATTGCCATGAAAAACATTCGATTTGCCATGCCTAAAAAACTGATGTCAGTTTTTTAGCATTTCCGTAAAAAAAATGTAGATACTAAATATAAATTTCAGAGATCATGGTAGCATACCAATTTTACATGATAATGAGCAATTATACACCATCTAAGTCCATGATGTTTATTAAATACTGACACATATTAATACACAAAGGCTCTTCTTTCTTAAAAACATGAGGGGGGAAATGTCCAGCTCATTCTTTTGCAATTTTGCATCAATATTATGTCTTTACTTTTAGATGACCTTACTGAGCAGACAGAGTGCAGCTGTTATTTGTGAAGGATATATTAGTGCAGCATTGGAAAAGCATTACTCAATGGTGTGATGCTCGCATTGCTGTACTTTCAACCTTACATAGCATGGCGTGATTAACTGGGTAAGCATAAGCAACAGATATATATGTCACAGTATATCATCATCATTTATAATATAAAATAAAATTTCATTAGATTAAGTTGACCTGTTGAATAATTTATTCTAGGAGGTTGTGATATTTATTAAATAAGATGACTAGAGTTTAACACCATTCACTTGCTGTGAATAGACTGCAAGGCAGAGGCAGGTCTACCCTCTGAAGCATCGATGCGGCCAGACTTGGCGTATCCGCGTGCACGACGTGGCCGATATGCCGATACACACGATACGCCTGTGATACGGGCATCCCTCGAGTATCGGTTTTCTTGAATTAAAAGAAAAGAAAAATGCCGATACGGCCGCTGGGACGCCATCGACACAGGGGACATGGGGATGAAATGAGAGCAGCCCAAATGGTAGCTGGAGCCGCTTGCTGCCTGATGCAGAGCATCCCACGATCATCCCCATGGACGTATCTACATCTCCCACGACACCACTTGGACCAATGACAAGAGCTCGAGCAAAGGCTATCAAAGATAAGGTGAACTCGCTCCTCTCCGAACTTCCACTTTCTACTTATGAGACATGGCTACTACCTCATGGGGAGACCCTATGTGATCAGGTATTTGGAGGGAAGCCACGGACAAGACGGCGAGGACACCAAGTTCAATGGACAAGAAGGACCGCTTGAAACTCCCAGTCATCGGACGACCGACGTCTCTCGGACGTCCGACGCCTGGAGGCTCCAACCGACCAGCCAAGTCCCAGCCTTCGCACACTACAGCGGCCGGACGACCGACGCTGACCGGACGTCCGACACCTCCCAGCGCCCGGACGACCGAGCCTCTCCGGACGACCGACACCACCACACCCGAGCCAAAACATCGGAAGAATGGAGACCTCCGGGCGACCGACCCCGACCGGACCACCGACAAGTCCTGACCAGAGCCGAAACATCGGACGCCCGACCGGCACCGGACGTCCAAACCCTCGCTAGCCTTCGAACGACCGGTGACCGTCGGACGTCCGACGCCTGTGTGACCACCCGCGTGTTGGGCCGAAGTCACTTACCCTTTCGTCCACTAAGACTATAAATAGGCCTCCTCCGCCCTCTTTCTAGGGTTAGCATAGGTTTAGCTCATTTGAGATAGAGCTTTGCTCATCCATACGGATCTACTCCTCGTGAGAGACCGCGACCTCTTCGGAGAAGATCCATCTTGGATTCAAGACCCCATTCATGGGATGACCCTCAAGACCTCCTCATGGAGATGAACTAGCTACTTGTATCGCCCTTTGTGGGATTTGAATCGTGTATCTCTTTGTGTTTCGAGGATCTAGCACATGTGTGACCATATCTTGTTGGTTTGAGTGATTCTCTCGTGTTTCCCCTTGTGATTTCCCTCGCGTTTTCCCTCGTGTTCTTCGTAGGATCCCCTCCAATCGTGAAAGATCGGGTATCTAGGGTTCTACCCTACATCATCTTTGGTATCATGAGCCACGTTGATCACGTATTTGGAGCCCCTACCCTTTGTTTTCTATCTTGATTTTGTTGTGTTCTTCCCCAATTTCGAAAATCCCCACCAAAAATAGCCCCAAATTTTTTTGTGATTTGTTGGTGCGATGAAGTTTTGTTGGATTATCCATGGATTTGCTTTGCCACGAGTGGATCTAGCTTTTCCCCATCATCTCCACCATTTCCATCCACAAAATCGCTCAGATTTGACCAAACTCGCCATCTCCATCTCGAAATCCCGAGTTCATCCCGTGCCCGAAATCGCCCAGGCACCGGACGTCCGACCAGCATCGGTCGTCCGACCATCCCTGACGAAACTGAATATTTTCAGTTCGGTTTCCCCCACCGTTCCACCACCACTTCCGCACACGCACTCTGTTACCTCCACCGCTTTCCGCAACCACCATCGCTCACCCGTTCCGCACTCTGACAAAATTTTGACACGTTTCGGTCTTTTGAGTTGCGGTTTCCGTTTCCTAACGTGTTTCGGCTACTTAGGGACGGTTCGACAACGACGACACCGCCGCTCATATTCATCATCGACATCGACCGCTACACAATTTTGACACCTCGACCGTAAGCAAGAACGGTAACCTCTATTTCATCTTGGTATCGTGGTATCCTTTCATGGTACATTCCTTGCCATTGCATTGATAACCACCATAGCCTTACTTTTGCGTTGCTTACCCATCGAAACTAGCCTCTGAGTATTGACGGCAACGTGACTTGTGCACATTAGTGATCATACTCCACATAGCATACATACCATATACTTGTGGTGCATATCTTGGTATCATCTTTTGTGTCACAAAGTTGTCATCGCATATACACAATTGCTATCTTGGTTCGTGAAGTTTTGCATGAGAAAAGAGCTCAAAAGAGAAAGAGTCAAACAAGCTTTTAAGCAAGAAGGAAAAGATAAGCAAAGAGCGTATAAGCAAGAACCATAGCATCATACTACATTAAGATTGTCATACTCGATCATCTTGGATCATATCACCAGAATACCATAGATATAGTATACTTGGGATAGAAGTCGTTGCATTTTTGCCTAGTAGGTTGTGCACAAGTTTCGTATCCGCCTATTGTGCAATCGTGCTAGCGTCTCTCTAGTGTTGTGCAACACGAGCATTTTCGTGGTTTCCACATTTTGGCTCATTTCCTTGGTTGCACGACCCCACTTATCTATTTGCCTGTGTGTTTCCGTGTACCATATCTTGCTATTGGTCTACTTGTTGCATTTGCAAATTTGTGAATCTTTTCCAACATTATTGAGGCTCACTAACTATTGCATCAAATTTTGTGCCACCATCCTAACCGAGCTCCACCATAAGCTTTTACTTGTGTAGGTGTGAGAACCGACAAGAATTGGTACCAATTGTGCTATTTCCTTGTTCCACATTTGAGTGATCATTGATCCATCTTCAACATCGGTCAAGGTACATTTGGTATAAGTTCTTCTCTTTCTCCCACTCACATATTTTGCTCGGAATGATGGATAGGCCAAGTTCTTCTACCAACCCACTGTTCATCGAGCAAGATGACGACATGTCATCCTATGTCACTAAGAACCACCTCTTCGGTGCACAACGAGCTTTACATCAAGAACAACTAGCAATGAGCGACCGCATCGACAATCTTGCCACCGACTTGCGACTCTCCGAGCAACGAACAAGAGACTACTTCGACAACAAGCTCGACGCACACAAACAAGAGAACGATGCAAGAATGGACGAGATTCGTGCCTTGTTGGTGAACCGCCATTCTACCACTTCGTCCTACTCAAGATGGAGCCGCTCGAGTCGACACTCCGATGACACCTTCTCCGGCTCAAGTACACCGACATCGAACACTCTACGTCGAGCCGCGCGCCAAGACCGTCAAGCAACTCGCAATCCTCTACACGGCAATCATCCACAAGAGCAATTCGACGAGCAAGCACATCGTCATCGCCAAAACCAAGCTCCTCTTGCACAAGCACAAGAACGACAACGTCAACGTCTCCAAGAGGAAGAGCGAGCGCGACAACATCAAGACGAACAAGACGTCGAGGCTCAACGTCTTCAACAACAACAACGTGAAGCACAAGCTCTTGAGGCGCAACGTGCCCTTCAAGAATCAAGTCGAGCCATTGCCAACCGCAACAGAGATAGGTGCAATCAAGAGGAAGCACTTCGCGAAGAAATTCAAGAGCGAAACTACCAAGCAAGAGTGCATCGTCAAGTTCCTCAAGCTCCACCACAAGCTCGACAAGCTCCTCCACAACCTCAAGTTCATCAAGAGCAAGATGACTTTACAATCCTCCATGCCAAGAGCAACATGAGGTTGACATTCAACCACGTCAAGGACGTCATCATCATCCTCGACCCCAACACAATGACGAGCAACGCTATGGCAAGCTCAAGTTCACCATGCCCAAGTTCAACGGAAGCAATGATCCCAAAGAGTACCTTTCATGGGCATTGTTTGCACAACTATGAGGAAGAGAAGAAGATCGCTATGGCATTCCTTGAGTTCCAAGACTATGTGCTCATATGGTGGGAACAAGTCCTTGAGCGCCGAGAAGCAAGAGGTGAACCACCAATCACCATGGGCGTATCCAGCGTGTGTGCAAGGTGTGCCGTGGCACACCCAGAAAATTTTGATTTTTTTTATTACCACATGATATTTAGGCCCAAATCAACATTAGCCCAGCCCATCTACTCCCGAGCGGCCGAGCCAGCGATACAGTCATACGAAGGCGGGACGTGGATTTTTGGAGCACCTGCATCCCGGCCCTGCTATCCTAGCTCTTCAATATTGCTTTAGGATCCGTGTGACACAACTAACTTTCTATATGAAAAATTCTCTTTTTTGTTTCTCTCATATAAAACTTATCTTGAAGTTCAAACCTTTGCAGCGTGGCAAAGCTTTCTAACTAGAATTTAGGATAAATCTTTCAGAATTTTTTGTCCGACATAAATACTAAATATGAATTTTTAATCAAACAAAATGTATTTTGTATATTTATGTTTGACAAAAAAATCTGAAAGATTTATCCTAGATTCTACTTAGAAAGCTTTGCCACACTGCATAAGTTTGAACTTCAAAATATGTTCGGTGTGGGAGAAACAAAAAAGAGAAATGTACTTGCACGGATCGCGATGCGGGAAATGGATGGCTAGATAGAGAGGGCCTGCATGCAGGTGCTCTATTATATATTTTCCTACGGAGGCGCTCGTCGGCCAGGCAGAGCGCAGCCACAGAAAGACCTAATCCCCATCCCCATCCGGCCATCCCGACGGGGCCGTCAGCCGCTCCTTGCCTCCTTCCACCGAGAAGAGCCGTTGCTCTGCTCCCCGGAGCGCTGCCTTGCCTGGCTGCTGGATCTCCTTCCACCAAGAGCCGTCACCCGCCGGTCGCCGGACGTCCGAAGCAAGGCAGCAAGCACGCGGAGCCGCCTGCAGCCGCTCCGTAGCCCGGAGGAGATGACGAGCTGCTGCCCAAGCTACTGAATGGCTCAATCCCCCCTGAATCCATAGTTCCTGATGCATCTCACAAAGAAGCACCTGAAATGGGTGAGATTGAAAGTGGAAGTGGGCTAAATCAAGAAATGGGACTAGCTAGACCCGGTGATACTCGTTGGGGTTCTCATTTTAAAACCATCATGCACATTGTTAGCATGCATTCCATAATCCTTGAAGTACTTGATGCTATTGGAAAAGATCCTTCACAAAAAGGTGAGTGGACAAGAACATGTGGAGTTGCTCAAGCCTTTGAATCATTTGACTTTGTTTTCAATCTTCACTTGATGCTTGTTATACTTGGCTATACAAATGAGTTGTCCAAATCTTTGCAGAAGAGAGATCAAGATATTGTTAATGCAATGACACTTGTTAGCTTGGCAAAGAGTAGAATGCAACACATTAGGTCTCATGGTTGGGAAGAATTTCTTGCAAAGCTAACCTTATTTTGCAACAAACATGACATTCAAGTTCCTTTGTGGGAGGATACTTACGAGCCTAGTTGAAGATCACGTCGGTATTATGAAGTACAAACAAATGATGATCGTTATAGAAGAGAAGTATATCTTGGTGTCATTGATCAAACCATTCAAGAGCTTGACAATCGGTTTGATGAGGTTAATACGGAGTTGCTTATTTGCATGTCGGCTTTGAATCCTCTCAATTCATTTGCTTCTTATGATGCACTCAAGGTAATGAGACTTGCCGAATTCTATCCCTGGACATATCAAGCACAGATTTGATAAGGCTAGAATTTCAACTTGCTAATTTTATTGATGATATGACAAAAGATGATAGGTTTAGAAATGCAAGTAATATTGGTGAGCTCTCTATTATGCTTGTTGCAACAAAGAAGCATGTTCTTTATGATTTGGTCTACTTACTCATCAAATTGATATTGATGTTACCGGTGGCAACGACGAGTGTTGAAAGAGTATTTTCAGCAATGAATCTAGTGAAAAGTAAGTTGAGGACTAGTATGAGTGATGATCGCTTGAATGATTGCTTAGTGACATTTATTGAACGAGATGTCTTCATGAAAGTAAGTGAAGATGACATAGTTGATGCTTTCATGGCAATGCAAAGACGTAGAGTTACCTAGTGATGTAATTTTCTACTTGTGCTTCTTTCATGTAACACTATTTGTACTGTAATTGAGCACATTTGAGATATATTTTGTGAACTAAATTGTTGTGAGATTTGAATTGAGCTATTCATGTTGTTATTTTGCCATATTTTGTCTGACACTTGTATTAGGTGAAAAAAAAATTACAGTGTGCACACCCTTCATTATATTGCTGGGTACGCCACTGCCAATCACGACATGGGAGGAAATGAAAGATGTCATGCGCGCACGCTTTGTTCCAACCTACTACAGGTGCGATCTCTTCCAGAAACTCCAACTCCTCAAGCAAGGAACAAAGAGCGTTGAAGAATACTACAAGGAAATGGAGATTGCCATGATAAGAGCCAATGTCACGGAAGATGACGAGCAAACTATGGCCCGTTTCTTGAATGGCCTCAATCATCCCATCAAGAAGATTGCCGACTTCCAACCCTACTCCAACCTCATTGAGCTCGTGCATCAAGCTACTAAAGCGGAACGTCAAGTGCAAGATGACTTCAAGTACGCCAAGTACTCTTCCAAGAGCTACGTCTTCTCCAACACCCAAGCTTCAACGACTCCAACACCTTCTACCTCAACCAAGCCACCTACAAGCAACGGCGACAAGTCGAGTTACAAGAAAACTTCGACAACCTCAAGTCGTCCTCCTCCTACAAGCAACTTCAAGCCGTGAGCTTCATCATCTACTCCAACCGATGAGACCGTCAAGACAAGCTCCATCAAGTGTTTCACATGCGGAGGCCGAGGCCACAAGTCCTTTGAGTGTACCAACAAGCACACCATGATCCTCAACGACGACGGAACCTACGACTCCATGAGTGAAGAGGAAATGGAAGCCCTTGAGCAAGTGGCCATGCACCGGCGCGTGAACGAAGATGAAGATGATCAAGTCTTTTGTGATGAGGATTCAAGCCCCGCTCTCGTTGTCTCCAAAGTCTTGACTCTTCAACATCAACAAGACGAAGACCAAAGATGCCACATCTTCCACACCAAGGCCGGCATCAATGGAAGGTCCGTCAAGGTCATCATCGATGGAGGGAGTTGCCACAACTTGGCAAGTGAAGAACTATGCTCCAAGCTCCAATTGTTCAAGATGAAGCACCCGCACCCCTACAAGGTTCAATGGCTAAGCGATTCCGGCACTATCCAAGTCGAGCATACGGTCAAAGTCTCCTTCAAGATCGGAGCATATGAAGACACTTTGGAGTGTGATGTCGTTCCGATATCCGTTTGCCACCTCCTTCTTGGTCGACCATGGCAATTTGACCGTGGCGTCATCCACAACGGGCGTACCAATCACTATAGCTTCAAGATGAAAGGAAAGGAGTAAGTGCTACGACTTATGTCTCCAAGTCAAGTGATCGCCGACAAGCAAGCCACCCATCGTGGAGAAAAGAGTGAGAGAGTGACCCACCCAAAAGAGAGTGAGCCCACAAGCCAAAAATCGAGTGCCTCCACGATGAGCGACAAGAAGAACTTAATCCTATTTGCCACCAAAAGTGAGATGAGTTAAGTGTGTGAGAACCCATCAAGTGTTATGCACTATGTCCTTGTGTGCAAGGACGAGGCACCAAATACGAACACCTCTCACGCTCTACCTTTAGTGTTGTCTTCTCTTTTGCAGGAATTCCAAGATGTTTCCCCCGATGAGCTACCTCCAGGTCTACCTCCACTACGAGGCATTGAGCACCAAATCGACCTCATCCCCGGAGCACCTCTACCTAACAAGGCTCCCTACCGCGTCAACCCCGAGGAAACTAAGGAGATCCAACGGCAAGTACAACAACTCATCGACAATGGTCAAGTACGTGAAAGCTTGAGTCCTTATGCCTTTCCGGTCATCCTAGTCCCAAAGAAAGACGGTACTTACTGCATGGTTTCCGATTGTCGTCCCATCAATGTTATCACCGTCAGATATCGTTACCCTATTCCACGCTTAGATGATATGCTTGATGAGCTTAGCGGAGCCACCATTTTCTCTAAGATTGATCTTAAGAGTGGCTACTATCAAATACGCATCCAAGAAGGTGATGAATGGAAAACCGCATTTAAGACCAAATTTGGCTTATATGAATGGCTAGTTATGCCAATGGGTTTATCCGAAGCACCCGGTACTTTCATGCGAGTCATTCATTTTGTTCTTCGTCCCTATATTGGTGTATTTGTTGTGGTCTATTTTGATGATATTCTTGTCTTTAGCAAATCTCTCAAAGATCATGTCACCCATCTTAGAACCGTGTTGCAAAACCTTAGGAAGAGCGCCTTTTATGCTAATATGGACAAATGCCTTTTTGGTGTCGACAAGCTTGTTTTCTTGGGTTTTGTTGTGTCTTCTAAGGGTGTTCATGTAGATGAATCTAAGATCAATGCTATTAAAACTTAGCCCCAACCAACCAACTTGCAACAAGTGCGTAGTTTTCTTGGTTTAGCCGGTTTCTATCGTCGCTTTGTGAAGGATTTTAGCACAATTGCTTCGCCTTTGCATTCCTTGAGTAAGAAAAATGCGCCTTTTGTTTGGGGACCATCCCAAGATACCGCATTTAATGAGCTTAAGAATTTGCTTACTCATGCTCCCGTGCTTGTATTACCCAACTTTGACAAACCTTTTGAGATTCATTGTGATGCTAGTGGTAATGGCATAGGAGGTGTGTTAACGCAAGAGAAGCGCCCCATAGCATATTTTAGTGAGAAACTTTCCGGAACGCAACTCAATTACCCCAACTATGACAAAGAGCTATATGCTTTAGTGTGAGTTTTGCATGAATGGGAACATTGTCTTCGCCCTCATGAATTTATCATCCATACTGATCATGAAACGCTAAACTACCTAAAAGGTCAAACTAAATTGAACAAGTGTCATGCTAAATGGAGTGAATTCATTGAGTCTTTTCCTTATGTCATCAAGTACATCAAAGGTAAGGAAAATGTAGTGGCGGATGCTCTTTCCCGCATATGCATGCTAGTCACTAAACTTGAACTGAATGTCATTGGCTTTGAGCACATCAAAGACTTGTATACGCATGATCCTATTTTTGCTATTCCATATGCTAAGTGTTTGACCCATACATCTTGGGAACGATATTACATCAAGGATGATTATCTTATGAGAGCTAACAAACTTTGTATTCCCGAGTCTTCTCTTCGTTTGCTACTTTTGCAAGAGGCTCATGGAGGCGGACTCATGGGACACTTTGGACGCGACAAGACATTCGCTATGCTCTCCAAGAACTATTTTTGGCCGAAGATGTTCCGCGACGTCTCACGCTTCACCAACCTATGCTCTACATGTCGCAAAGCTAAGTCAAAAGCTCAATCCCATGGTCTTTACATGCCCCTTCCTATTCCTTATCAACCTTGGGAAGACATTAGCATGGACTTTGTACTTGGTTTGCCTAGAACTCAAAATGGAAAGGATTTCGTGTTTGTTGTTGTGGACCGATTCTCTAAGATGGCTCATTTTATCCCATGCAACAAGATAGACAATGGTTCACATATTGCAAATCTTTTTTGTAGGGAAATTTTGCGTCTCCATGGAGTGCCAAAGACAATCGTCTCGGACCGCGACGTCAAGTTCTTAAGTTACTTTTGGAAGACTCTATGCGCCAAGCTCGGAATCAAGCTTTTGTTCTCTTCGGCATACCATCCTAAAACCGACGGCCAAACGGAGGTGACGAACCGAACACTCTCCACTCTACTTTGCGTGTTGATCAAGAGGAACATCAAGGAGTGGGAGGAGTGCCTACCTATCGCTGAGTACGCCTACAACCGTGCAAGACACTCCACAACCGGCAAGTCCCCCTTCGAGGTCGTCTATGGTTTCAACCCGTTGTCCCCATTGGACATTCTACCTCTTCCACTACAAGAGCGCACCAACATGGACGCGAGTGCACGAGCAAGCTACCTCAAGAAGATGCATGAAGATACAAGGCACACCATTGAGCGCCAAGTATAACGACTCGCGACCAAGCTCAACATTAACAAGCAACCCATGATATTCAACATTGGAGATCTTGTGTGGCTACACCTTCGCAACGAGCGTTTCCCCAACGAACGCAAGTCCAAACTTCTACCACGAGCCGATGGACCCTTCAAGGTGCTTTTACACTACAACAACAATGCTTACAAGATCGACCTCCCAAGCGACAAGTACAACGTGAGCGACATCTTCAATGTCAAAGATCTCTCGCCATACCATGGTGATGAAGCTTTCGATCTGAGGTCGGATCTTTCCCGGGGGGGGGGGGGGGGGGGGGGATGATGCGGAGCATCCCACGATCACCCCCATGGACGTATCTGCATCTCCCACGACACCACTTGGACCAATGACAAGAGCTCAAGAAAAGGCTATCGAAGATAAGGTGAACTTGCTCCTCTCCGAACTTCCACTTTCTACTTATGAAACATGGCTACTACCTCATGCGGAGACCCTATGTGTGATCAGGTATTTGGAGGGAAGCCACGGACAAGACGGCGAGGACACCAAGTTCAATGGACAAGAAGAAGGACCGCTCAAAACTCCCAGTCATCGAACAGCCGACGTCTCTCAGACGCCTGACACCTGGAGGCTCCAACCGACCAGCCAAGTCCCAACCTTCGCACGCTACAGCGGCTGGACGACCAATGCCGACCGGACGTCCGACACCTCCCAGCGCCCGGACGACCGAGCCTCTCCGGACGACCGACACTACCACACTCGAGCCAAAACATCGGAAGAATGGAGACCTCCGAACGGCCGACCGACCCCGACCGGACGACCGACAAGTCCTGACCAGAGTCGAAACATCGGACGTCCAACCGGCACCAGACGTCCGGACCCACGCGAGCCTTCGGACGACCAGTGACCGTCGGACATCCGATGCCTGTGTGACCGCCCGCGTGTTGGGCCGAAGCCACTTATCCTTTCGTCCACTAAGACTATAAATAGACCTCCTCCGCCCTCTTTCTAGGGTTAGCATAGGTTTAGCTCATTTGAGATAGAGCTTTGCTCATCCATACGGATCCACTCCTCGTGAGAGACCGCGGCCTCTTCGGAGAAGATCCATCTTGGATTCAAGAGCCCATTCATGGGATGACCCTCAAGACCTCCTCATTGAGATGAACTAGCTACTTGTATCGTCCTTTGTTGGATTTGAATCGTGTATCTCTTTGTGTTTCGAGGGTCTAGCACATGTGCGACCATATCTTGTTGGTTTGAGTGATTCTCTCGTGTTTCCCCTCGTGATTTCCCTCGCGTTTTCCCTCGTGTTCTTCGTGTTCTTCGTAGGATCCCCTCTAATTGTGAAAGATCGGGCATCTGGGGTTCTACCCTACATCACTGCCCCATGGACCTTCATCGCCGCCCCGTGGACTCGCCTCGCCACCGCCGTCCGTGGCCAGCACGGTCTCCTTCCCAATCCCTGCTTTCTCCAGTGTCCGGTCCTCCCGCACTTGCTGGTGTTGTGCTGCGTGCTTGATGTGTGTGTATTTGTTGCTGCGTGCGCTCGTGCTTGCTGCCCCGTGTGTGTGTGTGTTGTCTACTTGCGTATGCTGGCCGTTGGGTGCACCGGTGCTGGGCTGTTGTGCTCATGATGTTCTTGCATGCTGCTCGCCTGCTGATGTTGCTGCTAGGCAGTGAAAAGGGGCATGAAGGCAATAAATGGGATAGTATTTTCTAAATGGGATAGTATTTTCTATCTCATCTCACACATTCAATTATTCTGTTTTTACTGCATGGCATTTTATTAAATATCTATATATACTCGCCGTATTGCTGATTCTTGAAATTGCTGTATCCCATGTCCCCGTATCCGTATCGCCGTATCTGTGATGCCGTATCGGTGCTTCATAGGGTCTAACTAGTCAGGATAAATTTGATGTACCAAGTACTAACCTCATGCAATAGGTTGCAACCTTCACTTGACATGTAAAAGACGCGCTTGATGCTTGAAGGAAGTGCGGTGCATGAATTAGAGTCCTTTCCAAAAGAGAAAAACAAGAAAATAAAAATAAGATATTAGCAAGCATACGAGAAACCAGCAATTACGTACAGATAAAAGGAGGAAAGGCAGAACACGAATATCACTTGAATGGGGCAAAACCATGACATTTGCAAGAAACTGTAGTAAAAGTTAGCACTCAACATCACCGTGACAGTTTGGAGCCTTAACTTAAAATACTTGAATCCTTTTCTTTTACAGCCAACAATAATAATTTCCTTGGTACATGAGCAGAGGTAAAAAATTATCAAGGCTCAACCACTTAAGGTGTATTTAAGAATATTTAAGCCAGTTGGCGCGAGTGAATATACAAACAACAACAACAACAAAGCCTTTAGTCCCAAACAAGTTGGGGTAGGCTAGAGGTGAAACCCATAAGATCTTGCGACCAACTCATGGTATGAGGCGCGTCGCTGAGAGGGTTACGCCCCAACGAAAATCTTTTGGGTTTCATCTCCATAAGAGTGGCTGAGTTTTTACGTTGGCTCGCCAAGCCTATCACAACCCTCCTTTACGCGAGTGAATATACACATTCTACTATTTTAGGTGCTTCCTTTTTTCCACTTGCACCTTTTTGTTTAGGCTGTGCTGGCTGTGGGGGTGAGCTGTAGTTGAACAGACTGAATTTTATGGATGATGTTTCCAGTGGACCGATTGCAGTTGTCATTCCGAGAATTTATTACCATGCAAAATCAGCTTCAGAATGTCACACGCCATTACACACTTTGTTAGGTGGAGAGATTGAAAAAGGTACTGGTAAAATGACAGTATTTGGACAGAGAAAGTAAGTGTATTCAATGTATACTTCCATTTGTCCTAATGAACAGGATGTCTAATATACACTTAGTACCCCTCCACAGAACTTGAACAAGATATCTACTTAATACCTCCACGGAACTTAAGTTAGGTATGAATAAAACATGAAACTGTTGGTTCAGACAGTAAACCTTGTTATTGGCTTATTGCAACAGAAATTCACAATAGATACTAACTTCTTCATAATTTAGTGTGAAGGGACAGTGGCCACGAGGAACTTCAATGCTATGGTGAAGAAATATGAAGGGAAAAAAAGGTTGAGATGATGCATGTCTGTCTCTTGAGATAAAAAAAGATTCCGCAAATACATATGGAAGAGTGCACAAAAATTGGGCCGTGTTTGGCTACTAACGATACAGCACCAAAGCCTGAAAATACCGGGTACTATTTATTATTTAGAGTACCTTGTCAACAACTTCTCTACGGCCATTGCTTGGATGTGATATTTCATTTTGGCCTCGGATAATAGTTCCATCCTGAAAATACAAAAATATTCAGAAGGAATGTTCCATATTAATAAAAGAAGTAAGATAACACTTATTGTTTAGGAACCCTCGAGTTGAAGCTGACTCGCCCTCCCCACGGGCGACTCGGGAGGCGACGCAACCCTCGAGCGCTCCCTCCCCTCCTTCTCCCCCTCCCCCTGCCGGTGCTCCCCGCCGGGCAAAGCCCTGCCAGATCCGGCAGCGGGACTTCGCTCCCAGGCGGGCTCCCCACTCGAGCGTGGGGCTCAACGAGGCTGACGGAGTTGTGCTTCTCCGGGCCTAGGGTTTTGCGACGGCGGCCCCAGATCCAGAGGGTCGGGCCTCTGGACCTGGCGTGGCGAGCACGCGGCCGGCGCGGCGCGACCCTTTGGGGGCGCGGCTGCGGCTGCTTGGCTGTGCCCCGGCAGATCCGTGTGGCGGAGGCTGCGGGCCGGTGCGGCGGCGGCAAAGGTGCAGGTGGCAGGTCCCCGCGACGGCGCCACTAGCCCTGCTCAACACGTACCCCTGCGGTGGCTGGCCTTGTTTAGAAGCCATCCGGCGGCTGCTGCACTGCGCTGGCCGGTGCTTCCCTACATCGACGGTGACGATACGTGGTTTCCCTCTCGGTGCTGGTGGTCCTCCCCGGCGATCTGCTTCCCCATCTCCTGTCTGCTCTGCTTCAGCGGTATTTGGGGTTCTGGTCTTGGGCCAGGGCAAGATCCCTGCGCGACGATGGCCGCCGTTACCTCCATGGAGGCGCTGTCATGGCCCGGACTGGACCCTCTCCTCGAGCACCGGGGAAAACCCTTGGTCCCATTCACTGGACAAGGCAGCGACGGCGTCTCAGCGCCGTTCCCTTCTTGAAGGTGCTGCTTGGGTCGCACTTGGAGTCCCCGATGCAGCAGCTGGAGATGGTGGCCTCCCCGGTCTTTCCGGCAGGCTTGCTGGTAATGCGATGCTGTGATGAGGGCTGCAACATAGAGCGTGGGCGCCCGGGGCGCAATGTACGCTGGCGCCGGCATGTCCAAGACGATGGCTTCGCTGCTTCTGGCTGGGTCCTGCCATCCACCTGCCGTCTCCTAGGCACATATGGGTGGAAGGTACGTTGGCCCAGACAGACCTGGAGACGCGGTCTTCTTCGGAGGCGCCTGGCAACGGCTGTGACGCGGCTCTGAGGCTGAGTCTAGCTGCCCCACCATTTATGGTTGGACAAGGCAAGACCTTTCATCGTTGCGGTCTGTAGTTGGTAGCACCTCCTCACCTGCTTGTTTGGTGAGGACGATGGTGTGTGTGCGTGTGTCCCTCCTCCTGGGAGGTTGTACCTGTACTGCTGTTCTCTTCCTGTTCAATGAAATGAAACGCAAACTCTTTTGCATTTTCTCGAAAAACACTTATTGTTTAGTATCACTGGATGTTCTATTCACAGGAGTGATGTCGAAAATGAAAACAATCCGCCAGTTTCCACATGCAACAATGACTTTATTTTAAAAATAAAATTGAAGGGCCGCAGATAAATTGTCGCCAGCATGAGGGCAAGTAACAACTTGTATTGTGTGGAAGAAAACTTTGGTAGATTACCCATAATTCACACCCCAGAGTAAGCCTGTCATTTGTGGATATTACTGGAAGCACAAGACTTTCGGCAGGGATTTGTGACACACGTGAAAACAAAAAGATCGCAGCATCCAAAGACTGGAAGAATATGCGTGCGCCAGCAAAAAAGAAATTCCCAATGCTGCAAAAATATATGAAACAGCAGTCAGGGAAATAATTAGGCAAGCTGGGAGAAACAACAGTCAAATGATGCTCCCAATCCACTAGTAAAATGTAAGGTCACAAGCAACATTAGGTTATGTTTATGTGCATCATACCATTAAATATATACATCAGTTGTAAGAGGCAAACAGCGGTTTCATGTGGAAGCACAATGCCAAGAATAATGATTTACTGCAAAATTTCACCTTAGAAGAATCACCTGCCATTGGTGAAGCAAAATGTTTCAACTGGTCGCCGAAGGATCTGCGGAGAAGAAATTATGTCACAAATACAACAGGATTACATTGCGGTCACTAGCCTTATGAAAAAAATGTTTTTTTCACAAAAACGACATGCTTCATAAATATACTAGAGGAGCACACCTCATTATGGAAGTAGACCAAAAATGCACGGATTGTTTCCCTGTAGGGACGAGAGACACCATCCCATAAAGAGTGTTCTCCTTCCACAATATTGTACCTATCGAATCAACAATTTAGCATCACTTGGTCACACGAGCAGGACAATAACTATAGCTAATTATCCAGTAAGGAAGTATGAAAAAAGGTATATTTTGATCAGCACTGGAGGGTTACTACCACTCCAGCTTTGCTTCTGAAGGATCAAGAGGCAAACGGTGCCCAAGTAATCTCCGGACGGAGAGTGCTTCCAAAGTGCTTTCATCGGACAGTCTCAAGCATCTTGATCTTATGTCACCCACAGCAGGTCCACCTAAGACATGAAGGCTAACGTTTAACATCAGAAAAGATTGGACTGTGATAGTTATGTTTAAATATATTATTTCAGGTTATAGAAGCAAGCAAATGATGATGTAGGAAATTTGGACTTACCAAGCACACGAACAATCTCAGCTGTGCTTCCACCATCATCAGAAACTGGTAGGACATGCGCAACCCGGGTAGTCACTTTCTTCAACTCTTCTACGACACCATTAAATGCTGTTCCACCTGGATCAAACCAAAAAGGTTATAACAATAATACGAATAAGTTTAGGTCCTCATCCTGTAAGATGAGATGAGAGTCAGCCAGAAAAGAACCGAAACAGGCAGCTTAGAACATATGGAGGCTACCATTGCCAAGTGCTGTTTTAAAAAGTGAAATATCAGTATGTTACTGAAATTCCTCTGATTGATAGAAGACACCCAATAGAACTATTTGGACATGTTTTCTCGAATACAACTGTTAACACAAAACACTTTTCTGTCTATGTGTATCCATGTCGTAACTGTCAAATAATGTCCATCGAACACTGTATGTTCAGAGACAACTTTGCTAATCTCCCGACTCTCCCCGCAAACAGTAGTGAAGTATCCATGTCAAAAGTAGTAGTGCATACAAATATTGAAATATCAGACATGACAATCCCCCCCAAACCTCCAAATGTGAATACACTCGTACAGTCACGGCGGCTCGCCAATTGCAAGCAGGTTCGCTCGCGGATTTGCACCTATTCATCGTAGGCACACGGCACACCGGTGGCACGGCGACCTGGAAATGGCGGTTGTCCTAGCCCGTCGAATCCCAACCAATTCACGCGTGTCGCCAAGTGCCACATGCCAGCGCGCGCTGAAAACGACCGCGTACCCCCACCGATTACGCCGCGCGCACGCGCCACTGGCAACATCGCTCGTGAGAAGCGGAGAGTCACCTGAAAAGACGAGCAGGGACGGGGGAGCGGCGGCGGCATCGGCTCCGGTGGCGGCCATGGCGCGAGGGAGCCGGGAGGAGGAGGAGGAGGCGGCGGATCTCCCTGGTGCGCGGAGCCGGACCCGGAGGGAGCAGGTACCGGAAGAGGTGGCAGTGGCGGGGCCCGCGGTGGCCGCTGACGTGCGCGGCGTTATATAGGGTCGGGTGGCGAGGAGCGGCATCGGGTGGACGCCTGGACGGAGGAAGCTACAGCCGCGCCCGCAGCGCATCAAACAGCGAGCAACCGGAATCCGCGCGCTCTCTCCCTCCCTCTCGCCTGTCCGTGCATCCTCGTGCTCGCGCCACTCACCCTTACCTTTGCGGCCGTTCCGGGGATTGGGCGCGGTGACGTGGCAGCTGCACACTGGCCGTGAGACCGATCGATCAACGGCCAGGATATGGGCTCTGGGCTTGCATGGGTTATGGGCTCGATGATACATGCCAGTTTGGACTTTGAGCGGGCTATGGTCCAAAATTAGCACCGAAGTGTGGATTTAGCACCTGCTCCTTCTCCTTTTAGTCCTAATTTAAGTGAAATCACTAATCAAAGGGTACTCCTTCCAAAGATTACTCCAAGGGTTGCGACAAGTGGCTGCGAGTTTTCACTTTTTTCGTAGATTCGTTTACTCAAAACGTTTTAACTCTTAAATCATGTGCCCAAATCTCAAACCGTTTTCACCGTTAGATTCCTCGTGTCGAGATCTTCAAAATAGATCCAATGTTGATAGGCTTTGACAAACTTTTTTCCAAAAAAAGCCCGGATGAAAAAACTGAATCGGGAGCACGTTTTGTTTTCCCTTTTCGAAAGCCGTTTCTGAGAGGCATGACCGTACCTCTCGCGGAAGCAAAACCATGTCTCTCACGGAAAAAAATAAAAACGCGTTTTTTCCCATTTTCAAGAGGCACGGCCGTGCCTCTCGTGGAATCAAAATCAGACCTCTCACGAAAAAAAACAGAAAACACATCTTTTTCGTTTTCGAGAGGCAATGACTATGCCTCTCGCGGAAGCAAAACTGTGCCTCTAATGGAAGAAAAAAAAGAACATATTTTTTTCTTTTCCAAGAGGCACGGTCGTGCCTAGCGCGAAGCAAAATCGTGGCTCTTATAAAAGAAAAAAACACGTTTTTTTCGTTTTCGAGAGGCACATCGCGGAAGCAAAACCGTGCCTCTCACGGAAGAAAAAAAAAGAAAAAACGCATTTTTTTCGTTTTCGAGCGGCATAGCCGTGCATTTCGCCGAAGCAAATATGTGTCTCTCCCGGAAGAAAAACCATGCCTCTCATGAAAGAAAAAAACGATTTTTGTGTCGAAAAGCCAAGAAAGACCGGTGAAAAATCACAAAGTCGAAAAAAACCATTAAAAAACCAAAAATGCGTACAGAAATAGAAAAGCAAAATCCGTAGGGAGCGCTTAGAGCGCACCAAGTGACGCGCTCTCAGCCCATCCCATGTGATCGTTGGGAGGCTCCCGAAGGAGCGTTCCTCAACTAGTTGCTCTTAGGATCCTATTTAGCGCTTCACATTTAATAGGAAAGAAGTTTCACCTCAGAGTAGCTTCTCCATGCACGGAAAGCATCTAAGGAATCCGATAACTTGATCCCGATTAGGGCCGATAGATTGTATTGTCAAGATCTTCACTGTGCGCACAGACTGGGTCAACTTTATGGAAATCGTTTTCTGGATGACAGTCAAACATACATCAAGAAAAAAAATTAAAAATGTGAATATCAAGAAGAGGAAGAGTGTTGTACCTAAACGATTATGGATGCAATAACAAGTTCGAATAATTTGGCAAACGAGTAGGCCAACGTTGTCAATTCCAGTGCGTCAACGACCCTGATCTTTGTTGGACCTTCTAGATCAGATACAAGCAATCTCTCAAGGAAAGGAGCATTCTCAATGATCATTTCATGAAACATCTCAATTGATCTCTTCTCAAGTAATGTCTTGTTGCGGGGCCAGCAAGACACATAAATCCATCAGAGATTCGTCGAGGCGATGTGGAGGCTAATGAACTCGTGGATCTGTTGAAGACAAAGGTACTCGAGCGTCGTACAGTCACGGAGCAGGTGCTCCATAGCCTCCTTCGAGATGCCAATGTCAAAGAGGTCGAGCTGCTTGAGTTGAGAGAGAAGAAGAGCGGACGCGGCATTAATCTGGGAAAAATAGCAGGAGCTGAACCTAGTGCGACGCAGTGCTGGCACGAGGTGGAGCGCTGATGGCGCCAGAGAGCGACATCGTCCACCTTCGAACCTGAGCTCCTCAAGTTGATCTAGGGCGGGGGATAAAAACCACTCGTCAAACTTGGCTTGGACCTTACAGTTGGTATTGAACATGCGGATGTCAAGGCGTCTGGCTAGCCCAGGGTGCGATGCAAGGATCTTGGAGACTGAGGCCATGCATTTGCAATCCCCATCGCAGAGGCAGCTGTCGACGGTGAGGTTAAGGGGGACGCAACACCAGAGGGGCGTCAACGCTGGGAGAGCAGGGTGGTCCGCACGCCAGATTTGGTGGGGAGGAGGGCAATGATGACGAGCAGCATGTCATCGGGGAGGATGTTGATAAAGTCCACGCTCGTCGGAGGCGGTTTTGGCTCGAGCCGCCTCCGCCTGTTGGCCGCCTTGTCGTCCATCTTAGTTGGTGTACACATGTACTGATGTGTATTGTGTGTTGGGTGTGCACGAGTGCGTCCTTGCATGCATGCCGCGCGGTGGTGTATGTGTGTTGTCGTAATGTGTGTATTAACACGAAAGAAGTGTGCGCTTAATTTAGTAGTGTGCGGGGTGCTACCGCGAGTGGTTTTTAGTTTGTTTATCTCACCCTATGGCAGATGAGCCTCTAGCTTATTTATTTTCACCCACTGCCACATAGGCCAGCACACCCAGATAGAGAACACGAGCTGACAAGGCACCATGTAGGCTGGTTGACCGGACAACTAAACAATATACGGAGCGATACGCTAAGCCAGTGACCATATAATCCCTTGGTAAAGAGAGATCGAGTGAGAGGACAGGCCCTTGAGAGATAGATAGATAGATAGATAGATAGATAGATAGAGAGAGAGAGAGAGAGAAAGAGATATTCCCTCCATTTGGTAATGTAGTGCCTATAATTTTTTGAAAAGTCAAACTTTAGAAATTTTGACCAAGTTTATAGAGAAATTACTTGTATCTACAATACCAAAGATATATGATACGAAACTACAATCTTGTGATGAATCTAATGATCATTCCAGATGTAAATGTTTTTCTCCACATATACCTGGTCAAACTTTTGTGAGGTTTGACTTTTCAAAACATCCATATGTTATGGACCTGGGAGAGTACCTAACTAGAGAGAGATCAAGTGTGTGTGAAAGAGAAAGAGTGAGTGTGCAAAAAGTGTGTGTGTGTGTGTGAAAGAGAAATTGACAACAAGAGGGAGAGGTCGAGAGAGACGTATGGAGAAAATGCAGACATGGGGAGGGAGAGAGTGTGTGTTTGTGATAGAGAGATCCCCTCGAGATCATGAGGGGACTATTGGGTGGGAGATCGAGTGATAAGGTGTGTGCGCGATAAAAAGATACCCCAAGAGAGATCGAGATAGACCTAGGGATGGAAGGAGACAATACGTGTGTTTGTGATGGATAGTGAGAGATAGTCATACCTAGGAAGGAGTGCATGTTCCTATAATGGAGTGAGATATAGTGGTACTTACAGGGGGTGCGTGTTAGATAGAGAGAGAACAAGGGGGAGAGTGTTGGATGGGTTTATCTAGTGTGAGCGAGATATGTGTATGTGTGACCTAGGGGATATAAAGTTTGAGAGAGAAAGAGGAGCCCCGATAGGGATGAGTGGTACGTGAGATTGTTGAGAGAGAGAAAGAGATACTCCCTCTGTTCTATAATGCAGTGCATATAAAAAAATTTGAAGTCAAACTTTGGAAAATTTGAGCAAGATAGAGAAAATTATTTATATCTACAACACTAAAGATACATCATATGAAAGTACATCTTGTGATGAATCTAATGATATATGTTTGTCGTTCTAGATGTAAATGTTTTTCTCCACATACCTGGTCAAACTTTGTGAGGTTTGAATTTTCAAAAAAAATCTATATGCTATGGACCGAAGAGAGTACCTAAGTCAAGAGAGATCAAGTGTGTGTGAAGGAGAAAGAGTTAGTGTGCAAAGAGAGAGAGAGAGAGAGAGAGAGAGAATGTGAAAGAGAAAGGGACAACATACGATAAAATAGAGACAAAGTGTGTGTGCCTTCACTACTAGGGAAAAGGCTAGCAGCAGCGCGGGTTTTAGATGTATCAGTAGCGCGGGGATAGGCGCTACTAATAAGGCGGTACAGCTAACACATAGCAGTAGCGCGTGCTCACCGGCGCTACTGCTACACAAGTGTAGCAGCAGCGCTGTTAGCGGAAGCTCGCTACTGCTAGTATCTCTAGCGCGCTTTGCCTGGACGCGCTGCTGCTATCGCGACGCTGCTGCTAACTTTTATACACTCGTTATTGCTAATTTAAGTAGTTTTTTGTTTTTTTTGGCATATTTGTTTTGTATTTGAACAGGCTTTATAGAAGAATCTTTAGCACATAGAAATCTCATCATGATACACATACAAATACCTGCGAGACCACAAATGTAATCATAGCATGTACATACAAATAGTCTCATCATAATCATCATCCAACACAGTGGTATCTTGTCATCATCTCGAAAATAGCAATACATGCAAGTCTTGAATACTTGCAACTACAACAATGTCATCCATCTAAACAAAGGTATATGCAAGAAGAGCTATCACTATGAGTGAGAGCGAAACTATGCAGTACATGAGGTGGCGGTTACGAGTCCTCTCTCGCGCTAGCGTGAACCTCAAGTAACTAGCTTCTCCTTCTTGTCTGCTTTTGAAGCCTTTATGGCTGGCGCCCGTGAACCCATTCACTTGCACCTGACACTCATGCCACTCGTTGTACACCCCCGGAACCTTCCCTTTGTACACGACATAGCAATTCCATCTCGCCATCAAGAAACTAGGTACCTGTTAGAGATGCATGTTCATGAAGAGGATGTACAATCATATATATGCAACAAAATATACTAGAGCAACACCGAAAAAGAAAGGGTTAGCAACTAGATGCAACATACAGTACACAAATTAATTAACTAGAGGTACGCAGGTCATCGTACGCAAACTAACAAAGTAGCGTTACACAAGTTAGGCAGGGACCGTGGACATCACAAAGTTTCATCGCTACAAAAAGTATACAAGTTCAACCGACACATATCATCATCATCGGCATCATAAATCACTAGAAGTTCCATCCTTCCATATCATCGAGGATGAACCCTAGATTCTTGAATGGCGTGAGGTCTAGACGTTGCATGCCTATGCGAGTTCGGACGTCAGCTCGCGATATAGGGCCATGGTGGAACATCCCCTTCTCATCGACGACTTCTTTCATGATGATCGTCACAATGTCGCTTTGGATGCGAAAGAAGTCATCTCTAAGTTTATAATCCGCTTCTCCATGAGATTCTAGCCACTTGTGGATATGATCATCATTTCTGCTTTTCATGTGAAGCTTTTGGTGATCCGTGTTGAACTGAATCATGAGATGGACGATATAGAATCCATCTTTCTTGCTTGGTTTTGGGACATGGATGCAGGAGAAGTTAGTTTTATGCGCGAAACTCATCTTCTTGTTCCTTTGTTTCCTGATCTGCACGTGGCCACCTCTAAAGCTGAAGCCTTGGAGAGCATCATCTAGAATATTCATTATGTTGGTGTAGTCTTTTTTCTCGTAGTCTCTGGAAGGGTCAAAATACACGGCGTGGGAGACTTGCGGGTAAAGAACGATAAGGACGGCGCGCCCGTTGCTACGGGGAAAAGACACCTCAAATTATTCCCCATATGAGAGAGAAGGAATGATTGAAATGTACGAAAGGGTTGTCCGGAACTGACTTACTTTGGATGATAAGGCACGAGGACAATTTCCCGGTCCTTATTCTGTACCATGAAGTTTTGGAGGTACTCCCTAGCAGTTTCACGCTCAAAGTCGCCAAGACTCAAGAAAGACTCGTGCATGTAGTACGGATCCGCCACACAGATTTGCGAGACTTCTTCACTCTTCATGACGGAGCTCATATGTAGCGCAAAAAGGCGGACGATTGTAAAATCGAGCCGCCTTGTTAGAAACATCTCAAAGATATGGTCAAACCGCAGGAAGAACACCTCCGCGGGCCGTGTGTCGACGTAGCACTTCCTCTCAGGCACACGAGCCGCGTATGTCGGATATCCTGGATCCTTTGAGGCTAGTAGGCTTTTCTCAGTCGACAGCACATGGTCGTGCAGTCTCCTGAGATCCCCTGATGGTGCCTCCAGCGGTTTCGGCGGTAGCATCGGCTCGCCTGTGAGATGGAACATGACCGCACCTTTAACGGGTACACGCTCTTCAGAATGCATCGTCTGGCTGTTATATGCTCTGGCTTGTTTGGAGGCAGTTATCTTCCCCAATCTCTTCCTCTCCTTTTTCTTGGGCACACCTTCCAAACCCTTCCTTAACCCCTGCCCCAGTGTTCCCGGGCTAAGTACTGTACGACCCTCGCGCCCGGCTAGTTGAGCCTGTGTTGAGGCGGCATCTTCAGGCGTGTCCTGTGAGGATTTCATGAAGAGAGACTTTTTGCAATCCCTGTTACGACCCTGCCCGGGCATATCATCCATATCCTCATTAGCAAGATGATAGCCTGATTCGTCATATGGTTGACTCATCATATCTATGTCACAGTCATATGCGTTTGTATTGAGGAAATCCATAGGGTCGACCTCCGTCTCATCATCCATTCTCTGTTCTACAGGAGAAATTACATCAGCCAGTACTATTGCACCCCCTTCATCATGTCATCCGCCGCTCTCACCCGGCACTACAGGAGCTGGTAATTGTGTAGGCGGGGTGGTGGTCTCCGCACATGCTTGTTGATGTGTGGTTATTGGTGTGCTGTCGGCCGGCTCCAGACGAATAAGATTCTTCGGTCATAGCAGCACCCAACCCTTGCAGCTTCTAATCCGCGGTGGGGTCCGTCGTCCGCTCCCACATGCTGTACTGGAGGAGGCAAATCCTCATGCCCCGATTTCACACTGGTCAAGCTAACCCTGAAGTGCCCAGCGGGGATCGGCTGGTTGTGGAATGTGGGTTGCGAGGGGTCCATTATCATCCCCTTTCCCACGTCCACCTTCTGGCCTTTGGTCAAGTAGAGTATGGTGCACGGGGTTTCTTTCGCCTGCAAACACATATGTCTGTGGCGTAAAACAACCGAAAGGCAACAAAAATGGAATATTATATATATATATATGTTGGTGCGACATGTAATTACTGTGACGGCGTCGAGCTCAGCCAAAGACAAAGGCCCACCTAGCGTGCCTGAGACTGAGGACGGGCTGCTATGAGCGGGAGCGGCTGCGAGAGGAGGCCCGGTTGCGTGAGCAAGTGATGGTGTGATGGTGTTGTTGTTCATGGAGTTGCTCCCGACGAAACTGGGTAACGGGAAATCATGTACCGTCTTGTCTGGATTTTCCTTCGTCCAGTTGATGATAACTAGAACCAAGTTAGTAGCGAAATCATTTCTACAGGCAGTTACAGCTGCATTGACTGCCTGCTGTAGCAACTCATATTTGTCCTCGGCTGTCGCGTCCTCAACTGCTTTTTTCTCGACCGCAAGCTTCACCTTCGCGTCGATGTCCGCCCGACTAAACTTCTTTTTCTGCTTCTTGGCCTCCGAGCCCTCGTTGTAAAACACCTTCCATGTGGCGCCGTCTCCAGCGCCGTGCACACGACCATATTGCGGCCGCTGGCCCAAAGGGAGTCCCTTAAGTTCGTTCAAGGCCCGATTGAGAGGGGTGCCCCACTTGGGCCTCATCGGAGAAGTAGGGTTTCGGCTGCAAGCTGGTTTTGCTTCTCCAGTAGTCTAATCAATTTCCTCGTGATCTTGTCCGTGTAAAAAACCTTTTTCTCCTTGTCCCACTTGTAGCGGGCCCTGATGAAGTCACGCTCCAAGGGGTTGGTGAACTTCATGAAGGGGTCTGGGAGACCCGCGGCTTCACGTTCCGCGTCCTCCTTATCTCATATGGGCCTTTTACCGAGGTAGCCACGGCTTCCGAGGCGATGCTTCCCCGTGTTCCTTTGCTGAAGGCTCTTGAATTTCGCAGCCTTAGCCTTGGCTGCCTCGGTAGCGCAAGTGTCCTTGAACTTTTCGAACTCCTCTTCTGTAAGTGTCGGATTTTCCTCCAGAATCTTGGACAGGGGTTCATCAGCCTCAATAGCTCGTTTCACCCTCCCTTTCCAGGAGGCCAAATCATTGCTGAACATGCCCACGGCGTGATTGTTAATCTTTTTCATCTTCGGATCATCCCACGGTTGTTCTATGTTATCATCCCGGTCGGGGAACTTGAATCTCTTGTGCAACTTCATTAGGAGCAACTGCGTCAAATGTTCTTTACTCCTTAAGTCATCATTGTTGGTGCTCGCGCATTCCCGTAGGATGCATCCTACTTGGTTCCCATAGCACTTGCGAGGTTCTTCCGGCTCTAACGGCTCAAACTTGCCAGGTGCCATCTTTGTGATCACAAGTCATCCAATCCCTAGTTTGTTAGGTTTTCATATCCTCTGCTTCTTATGCTTCCTCTTTTCGGTAGTGGCATCGGGGCCGGTACCATCCCCGCCGGTACCTTCCCCACCGGTCTCGGTGCCGCCATCGGTGCCGGTGCCGTCGGTGTGGATGTCGGCGTCAGTACCATCATCGAGGCCAACCTGCAAACCTTTCTTAGCAGTCAAATAGTCGAGGTACTCTTGTTCACCCTCATAATCCATCTCGTCTGCATCTTGGTCAGAAGGCCCAGTTTATTCGTTGTTCGACATGTTTCCTATGATTAAGTGTTCTCATTTATTTCTAAAAGTATGAATAAATGAGAAATGACATAAAAAGAAATCTATGTGCCAGCACTCGATATGCCAACTATGTAGCAGAAATCATGCCTCTATTCACGGGAAATTTCGGCATGACCTTTGCTAAAAAATGGACATATCGAGCGCCTGAAATTCACCGGAACGGAAATGAATCAACATTCCAGCGTAACATAGGCCACTCGGATCATTTTCCAAACATGAAATGTCCAAAACATGACATATCCACATATCACATGTCCAGTTCAAATTTGCATATAAATTCAGCTAATTTTGAAACCTAGCTAAATTCATAACTAAATAGATAACCTAATTAACAGACTGCCCTAACTAAAACCTAAGTAAATTAACCGGAGAACCCTAGCAGAGAGAGAGAGGGGGGGGGTTACAGAGGGTGCAGGGGCGAGGAGGCAGGCCCGACGATGGCCGAGGTTGGGAGGGGAGGAAGTAGAGGAGGGAGGCGAGGGGCGACGGGTCGGGGGCGAGCGCGCCGGGGTCGGGGGCGAGTGCCTGGGTCGGGGGCGAGCGCCGGCGCGTGGGGTCGGGGGCGAGCGCCGGGGTCGGGGTCGGGGGCGAGCGCCGGCGCCGGGGTCGGGGGCAAGCGACGGGGGAAGAGAGAGTGGGGATTTGGGGGGAAAAGCCGGGATGAAGCAGGGATAGTGAGAATTTTGGGTTAAGTGGACGTAGTAGCAGCGCATTTGGACAAAACGCGCTGCTACTACCTTCAGTAGCTATAGCAGTTTATATGAAATGCGCTACTACTACCTTCAGTAGCTGTAGCGGTTTATATGAAATGCGCTACTACTACTTTCAGTAGCTGTAGCGGTTTATACGAAATGCGCTGCTACTACTACTGCCAGTTTTCCTTTTTCTTTTCCTTTTTTTCTCTCACTTTTATTTCACGAGAGTAGTGAACGAAGGGAGGGCGATATATATTGCATCATTTGACGGTTAAATATGTATGCAAAATAGGAACATATATATTACATCATTGGACCCATGCATAATAATGGCTAAGTGTGTGTATATATATATATGTATATATATTACATCATTTGACCGATAACAAACGGTTCCTCAGCACTGACGTTTTTGTTTTTGAGTCAGCTTCTTTCCCTTCTTGTTCGTCGAAGAATAATTGAGCCCCTGATTGTGACTTTGCCTTTTCCATGGAGTACGATTTTTCTTAGGTAATGTAGTATTGATTCTTCTTTTGACGTATACTTCATCATCATCGTCATCTTCCCTCATTGGGTTGCCGTACTGATCATAGTCTTCCTCATTGGCGACTCCATCCATTCCAATGATGTTCCTTTTGCCTCTCCTCACGACAACACGACTGGGATTGCATGGGTCGGTTATGAAGAAGCATTGTGTCACGTGCTTAGCGTGTACCCATGGCTCGTTTTTTGTGATAGCGTTCACGGTAGCGCTCTTGGCGTCGAGTATACTCATGGTAGTGAAAATCCGGTTTTCTCTTTCGACATTCTTTGCCCATCTGACACGGAACATCGTCGTGTTGTGCAGTCCAAAGTAGTCAAGCTCCCAGATCTCTTCGACCCTTCCATAAAATCGTTCAGTTGCGCCGTTGTCGCTGTCGGTCATGCATTCCATCGTCACCCCTGAGTTCTGATCGTCACTGTCCATATCTTTGGCCTCCGTGTAGAACATGTATCCGTTGATATCATATGCCTGATAGGTTATGAGGTTGGGCGAGGGGCCATGTGCTAAGGCGTATATGAGCAATCCGTCCTTAGAGCCCTCCTCCGGGGGATTAGCAATAATATGCTCTTTGAACCAATGCAGGAAAGTGGAGTTGTGCTCTCTAGTAACTTCGGCGTTCGTCCTGCATACCCCCCGGTCATGATACTTCTTTGCGATAATTTCTTTGTGTAGTGCCACGAAAGGATCTACCTCGTCTAGGTGTTGTAGCACTACCAAGTTTACTCTGTCAAAGTCGCTGCATCGATCTGAGTATGCCACGTGCAGTTCCCTGCGACCGTTGCAGTGACCATCTCCTTCGAGCCTCCCATCGTGCTTGTTAACGGGCAAACCAACACTAACACCAGGCGGCTGGTCTGCGCCATATAGAAAATTCTCACAGAAAGAGATGCACTCTTGTGCCAAATAGCCCTGGACGATGCTTCCATCCGGACGAGACATGTTACGAACGAATCCTTTGATGATCCCATTCATCCTCTCAAACGGCATCATGTTGTGCAGGAATGACGACCCCAGGTCTATTATGTCATCCACAATATGGACACACAGATGCACCATCACGTCAAAGAACGCGGGCGAGAAGTACATCTCAAGCTCATTCAGTATCACAATGATCTCTTCCTGTAGCCTTCGGAGCTGCTTCACACTGATCGACTTTCGAGAGATGACGTTGAAAAATTTGCAGAGACCAATAAGCGTGTCACGGACGTGCTTGTCCATTATCCCTCTAAGGGCAACAGGTAGTATCTATGTCATCATCACATGACAGTCATGAGACTTCATCCCGCTGAACCTTTTCTTGTCCGTGTCTAGATATTTGCTTATCTTGCCACAGTAACCGGAACTAACTTTGACTTCGGTAAGGCACTTAAAGAATTGATTCAGCCTGACTTAAGGTGAAGTAAGAAGGGGGGCAATAATCCTCTTTCTTTATTTTCTTGCCCTTCTTCTCCCGTGCCTCTGTCTCCGTCTCTGTCTTGTCTGACATTTTACGGGGCGGCATGTGCGGATCTTCCCTGATTTTCAAATCTTGCAAGTCTTTTCTTGCCTTCGGCCCATCCTTGGTCTTATCCGGCATGTTCATCAGTGTTGCGAGCAAGCTCTCAACGACATTCTTACAGATATGCATTTGATCAAGGCAATGAGGTGTATCGAGTTTGTGCCAGTACTCCAAGTCCCAGAACACAGACCTCGTCTTTCATACCTTCAGCAGCGGCTCTGGCGCCTTTCTCATCGTCTTTCCCGGCACAGGGCACTCCTTCCAGTTTTTCAACAGCTCATCGATTTCGGCACCGCTCCGCTTATGTGGAGGTCCTCGATGCTCAGCGTGACCATTGAATAGATCTCCACGGTTTCTCCACGGGTCGTCCTGTTCAAGCCATCTTTGATGCCCCATGTACACGATTTTCCCAGACCCGCCATCTTTCCTTGACATTAGCTGCTGAGACGTCGTATCATCCATGCACCGCGTGCATCCGCAATATCCATGGCACACCTGGCCTGCCACATATCCGTAACTGAGATAGTCCTGCATTGTTGTGATCAGCGCGGCTCTCATGTTGAAATACTCGCCTTTGCTGGCGTCCCATGTCTTGGCCGGTGTTTTCCATAACGTGTCTAACTCCTCTTGAAGTAGCCCCAGATACAAATTAATATTATTTCCTGGTTGTTTCGACCCTTGAATAAGCATGCTCATGTGAATGTACTTTGATTTCATGCACAACCAGGGGGGAGGTTGTACATCCATACAAACACGAGCCATGTGCTATGGTTGGTGTTCTGGTTGCCAAACGGATTCATGCCATCGGTACACGCGCCGAGCACGATGTTCCTTGCATCACATTCAAAATACCGATAGAAGCTGTTCAACGCTCTCCACTGGCTTCCATCCTTCACGTGTCTCAGCTTCGGATCATCTCCATCGTCGGGCTTCTTCCTCTCCGCGTGCCAGCGCATTAGCTTTACTTCCTTGGGATCTACAAAATACCTCTGCAGATGGGGAGTGATCGATAAGTACCATACAACTTTCTGGGGACATTTCTTCCCGGCCTTCTTGTATCGAGAAGCATTGCACACTGCACAGCTTGTTTTTTCCGCGTGCTCCTTCCGATAAATTATGCAATCGTTGATGCATGCATGGTATCTAACGTGTGCCAGATCAAGAGGGCACACGATCTTCTTGGCCTCATCAACACCAGTAGGACATAGATTACCTGCGGGAAGAACATCCTTTAGGTACTTGAGATGCTCATCGAGGCTAGTGTCGGTCCATTTGTTTTTAGCCTTCGTCTTCAGGAGTTGGAGCGTGAAACTCAAGCGGGTCACCTCAGGATTGCAACCATCATACAATGGAGTGTTCGAGTCTACCACCAGTTGCTCCAGCTTAGCCTCCTCTCTAGAAGCAGCTCTCTCAGTACTCGTCTCCTTGCGAAGCAATGCTTGAACATGAGGGCCCCGCACGATTGAACTTAGTACCGATGAACTCTGCTGCGTGGAGTCCATGTCGTTCTCTCCGCCGCCATGTCCGGCTCCTTCTCCTCCGCCATGTCCGACCCCTTCTCCTCCGCCATGTCCGGCCTCTTCCCCGCCGCCATTATCGATCATCTCTTTGTCTTGCCCTGTGTCATCATTGCCTGCCCTGTCGGCATCCTCAACATCATCATCCTCATCTTCAATTATCCATCGAGTATAGCCATCCATGAAACCAGTCATGAGCAGGTGCACTTCAACACGATCATCGTCATGGGGGTCGAGCCAAACTATTCCTTTGCATTTTCGACACGGACATAAAACCTCTGTCCGGTTATTTTCTTTCATGTCCTGCACCGCCGACCGCAACCACCTGTCCACCATCGTTCCACTGACCATCGTCAACTCTGCACGGTAATAATAAACAAATTGACTATAAAAATGCATGCATGCATCAAAGTCATACAAAAATTTGGCATGACCTTCCCTAAAAATAGGACATATATGGATCTAGAGTTTGCCTGGAATTTGCCAAAACGGAAATAAATCGACATTTCGGCAAAACATAGGCAACTCAAAAGCACAATTTGGCGTCAACTCATGCCACACACACAATTTCCACAAACATATCACACACACATAAACATATTTCCATTTTGCAAAAGCATGAAATTTTCATCACCTCTATCTCGAGATCGAGCACACGGTGGAGATGATGTTGTAGGGAGATCAAAAGTGCACAAAGCTCTTCTTGACAAAGATAGATCTAGTTAGGGGGCAAATAGGTCACTTAATTAAATCCTACATCTACCTAGCTACCTAATTTGGGAGGAGACAACTTCAACTAGTGGAGGGGAAAGGAAAAAGAGAAAGGAGATGCATTAATGGAGGTGGTGTAGTTAGGTAGGAGTAATGAAGAGAGAGAAAGGTAGATAGAAGAGAGAGAGTAATGGGGGAGAAGTATTGAGGAAGAAGAAGAGTGAGAGTGGGAGCATGTGGGAGGTAGGGGAAAGGGAAGAGAGGAGGGGGAGGGGGAGGGACGGGTGGGGAAAAGGTGGTGGGTTGGTGCGGATTAGCAGTAGCGCGGGAGTTAAAACGCATTGCTGCTAAGGAAGTAGCAGCAGCGCGCTTTGGGCGACGGTGCTACAGCTAACAGGGACAAAAAAGTGTGCCAATTTGAAATTTAGCAGCAGCGATTTCAGAAAAAGCGCGCTACTACTACATCCGTAGTAGTAGCGCGGCTCGCGCCACCGCGCTACTGCTAAATGGAGTTAGGTGGACACCACCGGTCGATATTTGTAGCAGCACGGTTTACACCGAGCGCGCTACTGCTAAAAACTTATCAGTAGCGAGTTTCCCGCACATGCGCTAGTACTAATTAGCAGCAACGCTCCTTTTTGAGCCGCGCTGCTGCTAAGATTCTGTGTATAGGCTTTTCCCTAGTAGTGCTTATGCAAACATATCACACATGCATCTCCGAGAGAGAAAGCGAGGTGAGGAGATACACGGAGATAGCCAGTGTGTGGTTGTTTGCAACAGAGAGAGAGACCCCTATAGCACGTGTCCAAGAGAGGTCTGGCCAACAAGGGACAGAGGTCGAGAGGGACATATGGAGAAAATGGAGGCATGGGGAGGGAGAGAGGGTGTGTTTGTGATAGAGAGATCCCCTCAAGATCATGAGGGGACTATATGGGTGGGAGATTGAGATATGAGGTGTGTGTGCGATAGAAAGATGCCCCGAGAGAGATCGAGATAGATCCAGTGAGGAAAAGAGACAATGCGTGTGTTTGTGATGAAGAGTGAGAGATAGTCATATACCTAGGGGGACTGCGTGTGCCTATAATGGAGTGAGAGATACTTGTACTTAGCTAGGCGGGAGAGATTGTGTGTGTGTGTGTGTGTGTGTGAGAGAGAGAGAGAGAGAGAGTTTTAGATGGGTCTATCTAGTGTGAGTGAGATATGTGTATGTGTGACCTGGGGAGATAGAAAGTTCGAGAGAGAGAGACAGAGAGGGAAGAGCCCCAAGATGGCGGAGTGGTGCATGAGAGAGTTACGGAGAACGAGCGAGAGAATTTATGTGCGTGCGATGAGTGCACCCCAGATATTTAGCTTAGACTAGAGAGTCATACATTGTGTGCAAGAGAGACCTATACATGGAGTGTGCATGCTAATTGAAAATACCTGGAGATAGAGAGAGGGGGGGGGGAGACGGACCGGCAAGGATTTTGTTTGTATGAGCGTGATACAAATAAACATTATCGGCTAGAGAGAGAACATGAGTCTAGGAGAGGGGAGAGGTTGTGTCTATGCATTGAAAACTGATATAAACCATAATTTGGTATAAAATTGCATTCAAATCTTTGAATTGGAGAACATGGTGTTTGCAATTCACACATGAACGGAGCTATGCGTATCAAAAAAATCATTAATTTGACTTTTAACATGTTCATGGAGTACTATAATACAACATGCTATTCAATTGAGGTGTTCAATTTCGGATTTAGTCCACAATTTTGACTGGTCAATGAGCTATTTCATTGAATTAAGATGTTTCATTTTGGGTTCGATTCCTGTTTTTGAGTGGGTCAACTATTTGTCAAATAAATAGGTAGCAACGAGCATGTAAAACACATTAGTACTGAGCATCATCTCATTATCTAAAAACGAATTGGCAAGATGTAACACTGTAGAACTAATATTCAAAATTTGATCTGAATCGACTTGGTAAGGCAGACGTGGATGCTTGTTCTCCAGAAATGTGGACGAACCTCTAAACACCCTCTGCTCGGTGGAATTTGCCCGAGCAGATAAATGGGAGACGTGAAATTACCGGCCTATTTGGGACCCGCATCAATTGGCCCGTTGTATATTGCGGGTAGGTTTGTAATTTCATCCAAGCGCGCCCTCTCCTCGGTCGAAACTATAGACGCCGAATAGTTCATAAATCGTGGGCGGGAAAACACCCTCTCCTCGGCCGAAATGGTAGGCGATGAATAATTCATAAACCATCACTACAAAAAAAACACTTCCGTGATGATACATGTTTGTCACAGTAGGTCACTTTTTCTGTCATGCATGTACATCCATGACGATTTTATGATAGAATCATGATAGTCATACCTATGTTGTCGTGGGTTCCGTGACATTACCAAAATTATCATCACGGAAGTGTCCACTTCCATGACGATAAATCACGCGTCATAGGAGTGCTTTCGTCAAGGGTGACCGACACGTGGCATGCATCGTAACGGCTCGCCGTTAAGCTATCGGGTCCAGTTTGGGATCTGATAACCCGTTAACAGCCCCGGCCAATGGGGATTTTCCATGTGTAAAATCATCATTGGCTGGAGGAAACACGTGTCGGCTCACCGTTGGGACAGATGTCATCCACTCATTGGACCAACGGCGCCTATGATACGTTGACACGTGGCATGGCCCAATAGAGGCCCATTCCTACGAAAAAGACGACCCATTTGACTTGGTCAAAAGGTGGCGGACTGGCCCATGAAAAGCCTGTTAATGACATGTTCGCATATAGCCCATTACAGCCCGCTAACCCAGGGCCCGTTACAACCTATCCGAATTAGGCCCAGTAGCATCGTCTGGGCCATCCAATATGATTCCAGCCCGTTTTAACTTCCGGCCCATGTATGGCCCATGATGTCTTTTGGCCCATATGAGGCCCTTTGTAACTCTTGGCCCATTAACAGCCCGTGGTGAAACTGGCCCGTAATGAACAGTGTATCACTTTATACCCATTAACGACCCATTATTCCATTGGGCCGTTTCCATCCCATGTTAACTTTTGGCCTTCTCAGGGCTCATTTATTCTTGGGCTCATTTCCAGCATTCGGTTACTTACGGCCCGTTACTGTCATTTTCTGCTTGTGGGCCAAATTCAGCCCGTGGTTACAGTCGGCTCGTTTGTGGCCCGTTAATACGTTGGGCCGTTTTCATAGCGTCATCAAATATGTCCGATTAACAATGACCCATATGCTCGACCCATGAACGTGCGATTCCAACTCTGTCCCGTTTACGGCCATAATGCGGTCTATTATTGGCCCATGTTTGGCCAATCGATCATACAACCCGTATAAGGCCCATTGATGATACGACCCGTAGAAGACCCATTGTGTCTACGGCCCATAGAAGGCCCATTCTTTCTACGCCCCGTAGAAGGCCCATTGTTTCTACGGCCCGTAGAAGGCCCATTGTTTCTACGGCCCGTAGGAGGCCCAGTGTCACTACAGTAAATATGTAGCCCATGGTTATTGCGGCCTAGTTTTAAAAAATAGGTTATTGCGGCCACTAGCAAACCGCGGAAAAAGAACTGCACTCACTACAAGCAAACAAATAAACAAGACAACAAGGAAATAAATAAGCAAGCAACTTACGCTAGGCTATCATGGCTATTACACATATTACATCCACTGGGCATCAAAGTTCGCCACAATTGCAAATAAACACGCCGACAAAAGAATATACAAAACTGAGAGCACTTCAGAAGGCACTAGGCCTGGCTAGGACGGGCCCCGCAAGCAGCTGAACAAGCTGATGAGACCTCAGTTGTGTCAACGATAGATGCTTCATCCCTAGCTGTATGGCACCATAGTGCGCAAGGCAGTCCTCTGACATCTTCATTACATCTTTGACTTCACGTCGGAGCTGAGGTGAAGCAAGCCTTTCCACTTTAAGTTGAGACTGAAGAAGGCGAACTGATTAAGGCAGTGACTGCACAGAGGTTGTCCCACACCTGTTGGTGAGTAGCTTCAACTCACTGTCTTCATCAAGACAGGACCTTGGGGTCATCTCGTTGTCCTCAAGATGGTTTGGCTCACTATCTTCCCTAAAGTTCTGCCTGGCATAAGAGATACGACTCTGAAAGAGAAACAAGGAGACACGTAACAGGTTTCACAATTATATAAGCAAATAAATGGATCTGTTCTACATAAGGAACATGTTTTTACAACTAAAATTTAAAACTGGTAGTTGTTGCAAACATCCAATTAGATGTAAACAACAAAGTAAATAGCAGTGGAGGAAATGATGCCTATCCAAATATATACTAGGACAAAGTTTGAAGGCTTGAGAAGGATGAACTTACATTACATGTTAACACGGGCTGGACAAAGCCCTTCTCCATGTTGATGGAAGGATAATTCAATAAATTCCCCAAAGAAAATTCTTTATAAGCATTACCATTATTCTACATTTTGCAAAGAGTAAATATATATCAAAAAATATTGGAAGAAACAGAGGATAATGAAGCTCAGGTGCAGACTGATGATACATAATCAAAAGCAATTAATTAAGTACATCGTTATAAGGCAAAAGGGCAAGAGGTACTGACAAGAGCAATGCAGAGCCCATTATTGTTGTGAGATCATATGATCCTTTGAGCAAGGAGATTCATCTGATATTAGTTTTCATACAAGAGAGAAGGTAAGGCACATGCAGAAATTTAGGAGTTCAAATTTTGAATTGATATCATAGACAGTACCTGACGCTGGGCTCTCGGCAATTCTAATAGGGGTTTGGCCACTGGAGTAGGGGTAAAGTGTGGTACACTTGGGCCTGTGTTTTCTGTGGCTGCTAATCTATCTGATTTAATAGGTATCACTACCTTTTCCAAATACCTAGTTTGTACTCCTTGAGGATCTGCACTCACCCTCTTCCTTTTGGACATCTATTACGAAAGAACAACATTTGACTGGAAAAACATAGTATGACGACACATGGAATAGGTACAGAAAATGGATAGGTATGGCATATACTCATATATGATGCTTAAACTTAGCAGATGGTGTAACAAAGTAGAAGTAATGCAAGAGGTCAGATGCGAAATATGTGCGACCAATACAACCTTGCCAAGTTAGAGCAAGCACCTTGATGGGTGAATAAGATAGGCCATCCTCCACCATGCCAAGTTTGTTAGCTAGTGGATTGTTCCGCAATATTCCTCTCGTGCGCCCATTCTCATATTCATTTTGATAATGTTCAATACCTGACATGCATGAAAACATAAAAACAAGTGAGATTATCTTTGTAATGCAGAAGTGATTCTAATCCAATACTGCGTCCTTGTAAACCCCTTTGTGCTATCTCTGCAATTCTTCTAAGAGATGCCATGCATGCTGTAATTTGGTGTGTGCATTAATATAATGTGGCCTACTACTCAAAATATGAGAGCTCCAGAAGTGATGACACTTTGCAGATGACAGCTTCAACATATAGTAAAGAAGAACAAGTCGACCTGACCTGACAGATTCAAAATATACTAAGGGAGAACAACTCGACCTGACCATTCGACCGCAAGAGAAGAGGATCATCTTAAAGAAGAGCAGAAGAGCAAGCAGATTGAAGATATTACAAGTCTTTCTATACAATGTCGGTTGGCCACCCATGATGAACCAGAGCGCACGGAGAAATACTATTCCTTCCGGTCTCTCCATATGTGGCTCACATGCATTTCGAAACTAAAGTAGGAACATTTAGCTGACCAATTAAACATCTCTCAGTTTTACTAATATCAGCATAATATCATATTTGAATTTGTACAACTAAGCTTGTTTAACTTGATGGGTGGAGCAGCGCTATTACGACACGAACCACGTAGGCTGATCGTGGTCATCATAAAATGGGGAAACCGTAAGCATGATGAGTATAGTGTTGATCGTGGCAATGGGATGGCAGATCTGAAGCTGCAAACTGCGCAAAGGGTAGTTAGCAACCGATGTTTGCTTTGAAATAACAACTAAGATTTGGTATGTACAAGAAAGTACCGTCAACAAGTGACAAAGAAATGCAATTCCGCTGTCTCTCTATATGTCGCGACATGCATTTGGAAACTCAAGTGGGACCTTTAGCTAACCAATTAAATGTGTCTGTTAACTAATATCAGTATCATATCACAATCATATTTAAACAACTAAGCTTTGGAATTTTGAGTGTTGTGTTGTTTAGCTTGAAGGGTGGAGTAATACTAGTACGACAGAAAACACCTACGTAGGTCATAGTAGAGTAGACAAAAGGGGAAAACCCTAAGCATCAAGAGTAAAATCAGGAAAGTGTAACTAGCTGGACCAATGGGTGGCGCACATGCTTTTCAAAATGGATATAGGAAGATTAGGTGACCAATTAAACATTCTTTGTTTTAGTGATATGAGCATCATATCAGATTCGTATTTCAACACGTAAGCTTTGGGTTGAGGTCTTGAGGAGCAGTGCTAGCACGACACGAAGCACCTACGATGATGGTAGTGAATATAAAGGGGGGTAACCATAAGCTTTACGAGTATAGTGACCGTGCCATGGTGGGTCTGAAGGTGCAAACCGGACAAAGCTACTCCGCAACCAATGTTTGTTTTCAACTAGCCACTACGATTTGGTAAGGACAAGAAAAGTATAGTAAACAATTTACGATCTATTTTCCGAGTGAGATCAATAACTTAAGCACATATGGAAGAGTACCACCTCTCTTGCGATGTCGTGTAGGCCTCTGCTGATACGTTGAGGGTGTTGCGGGCGTGATGGCTGGCGGCGGCGGGGAAGAGGACTTTAGACGGCAGACAGCTGGGTTGGGGATAAATCTTGTTGTCGTGGACGAGGCGGTCGTAGGAGCGGCAACGGCAATGTGGACGACGACGCCGATGAAGCGAGAGGACGCGATGAAAGGATCCTGGTCCGGCGCTATGGATGAGAGACGTCCATCTCTTGAAGTGGACGACGGGGTAGGGGTAGCGGCTCTAGCAAGGTGGAGGATGGGGTGGCAGATGGAGGAGGCTGGCTGCAGTGGGAAGGTTGTCGTCGCGCCGATGGTGTATGAATAGGGAAATGGAGGGGGAGGGGGATCTCAAACTTTGGGACGCGCTTTTCTGAAATGTGGGAAAGTTATGAACTTATCCCCCGTTTAAAATTTCGGACATCACGTAGGTTGGGGATAGGACGATAATCTCGCATCTCCCAAATATTTGTCGGTAACGATTTCGGGCGAGGAGAGGGTATTTAGCCGCCCACGGTTGGTGCCCACAGTGTATGAACGGGGCTGACAGGTAGGGCGGTTGTGTCACGTCTGAGGATAGTTATAGATCTGTCCCTATTTAAAATATTAGCCTACATCAATTTCGGACGAGGAGAGTTTGTTTTGCTGCCCACCGTGTATGAATGGGGAAATGGAGGGAGAGACACATGTCTTTCGGACGAGCTTGAATCAAATGTGTTTTGCCGCTGATGTTTGGCACCCATCGTGTCTGAATGGGCTCAGAGGCCGTCGGCTCACGTCTGATTGAAGTTACTAGTCTACCCCTATTGACAGCAGTGTAAATCCGGTCGATAAGGATGTCAAGTGTCAGGGGTAGACAGTAACTTCCATCTCGCAAACACTGGCTTCGGGCAGCCCACAAATTATAGTGGGTGTTTAGCCGCTTTGTTCAAAACTTGGGAGAGTTAGCATTCACGTTTGCCCTAGGCCCTAGCAACTAAATTCAGATCCAATTTGTATTCGATTACGAATATCCACAGGTAATTCTATGTTTTGTTATTTATTTCTTCAAAACCACAACAAAGATTTATTCCACCTTTATATATGATTATGATTTAGAAATGCCGTGATCTTAGAATTCAGTAGGTTGGATACACTTTGAGTCAAACAGTTATTTCATCCAATACAATATGCTCACACGAAAAACAGTTCACCTTATGTCAATCATACAAGTACCGAGGATTACCACGCCTAAAAATTCGGATCATTACAACACATGGACAACATAGGGAATCTTACAACATAATCCATTCAGAGACATGATACAACATGCAAGTACAATAATCTAATGACAATTTCAACTGGTATCTAAAAAAGAACCGGGATTACCCTGGGCTTCAGATAGCAGAAACAGCAGAACCTGCTCCGTCTTCAAATGCAACATTCTTACTTCCTCCAATTCTTGGGTTGCTTGCATAAGGCGTGCCACTAATTGCATAATTTCCAGCCTCAAGATCAAGATTACCTCATTCATGGCAGCCACACCATCTCTTTCTGCCTCTAGTAGAGCCTCAAGAACTATAATATCTATGCTCAGATTGCTCTCCGACGGTGTTGCCTCTGAACTGCTACCATCTGGTAACATGGATGGCGTACTGCTTCCACAAATTGATTATGGGGTTGTACATTGTGCCCTAGTGTGAACGGCTTCCTGAAAGGTTTCCGCTGGACATAAGTAAGAGATAGTTATCGCATGATCCAGGCAGTAAGCTTACATGGTAAACGACATACGAATTATTGCCGAGCATGGCAAGCTATATTTAAATGGTTCAAAGCAGCATCAGTCAAAAATAAAATAAAATGGTAAGATGAAACTAGGGATGTAAGTGGCAAATAGACGACATCCGCCAGTCCCATCTAGTTAGTTTTTGCTAGCTCCCTAGTTCATTTTCCTCAAAAAACGAAAACTCTTTTGAACTATCATACCACTAGTGGACTTTAATCGGGATTAAACGGGACCCACTTGACATCCCTTGTTGAAAGGGAGTGTACCACCACTATATTTAAGTTGCCAAGGCATCTAAGCAGTTGAAATAATCTGAGAAATCACTTAACAATGTGGCCTCATATAAACTACAAAGACAGTCTTGTGTTGAAGTTCAGAGAAAAAGTTAAGGACTCAAATGAACTAGGCATGCATTTCTTTATGATAGTACAGCAGGCACTACTGACATATTGGCCAACTCAGGTATAGCGTAACAAGTAACAAACAAGCATTCGAATCAAGCAATACAGCAAATCAGACAACTGAACTATTTGTAGTTCTGTAGGATTACAGGTAGAGGGCACAAGCCAAGAAAGCAGCCCACTCGCATTACATTTCACATGTACTAAAACACACTGGCTTACCATATGTTGATGTGAAGCCTCGCTGCTGTTGCAATGTTCTTTGAAGATATCGTCAGCATCTCGTGGTTGCAAATCTAGTTGTTGTAGTTTATTCTGCACCTTCTATTTAGGTAAAATTAATTTTAGCCGCATGCACTGGTTTGAATTGATCATCAATGGTTCATCTAAACTAATGAAAGAAGGGTGTGTGCATACACGACAATATACCTGCTTCCCTCTATTTTTATGCTTGTTCGAGGTGCCAACCCCAAAAGAACAAATATTTTGATTGATGGGGTTGGCAGCTCCATAATGAATAGAAGCATCAAATTAGTCATGCAACTTGGCAAGATCAAGAACACACAAAAAAGTAATGAACAGAGGCTCGGAGCAGTGATGTAATAGCTAGCATAAGAAAATGTAGGGTAAAACGAACAAAAAGCAGCGGAACCACATGCTAGTTTGCTGATGTGTAATTAAGCATAGAGAACATGAAGCAGTCTGATGGTACCAGTAGCAGGCATCAGGACAACACCATTATCATAAATATAGCATGCAAGAAGTAAAATAGTAAAGGCAGTGATATCTAGGAAGTACAATAATACTTAGGACAAAACTAAAGCATATTAACTACATGTGCACTTGTATGTAATTAGTACATGTAACATGTTCACTGCCAGAACTATGGCCCTACAGGTGCAAGCAGAATAACGCGTGTCATGAAAAATTGAATGATGCCCTGAAGAAATTCAAAGGTGCGGTGCTTATGCTATGAAAGTGAACGTAGGCGCCGGACATTGGATAATAGTACCTGATTCTCGACGTCATATGGGTATCGTTGTCATACTTGATAGCTAAGGATCATCGATGGTGCTCGTGTTGCGGTTGAGTTTGGGCCGGCTGTCGCCGTCGCTGAAGCGGCTCCGGTGCTTCGGTTGCGGCGCCTGTCGACATACAAGAAAGCTCATCTGTGGTAAGTGAACAGTTGCACGATAAAGAAGAGAAAAGTCAAACGAGTACAAATCCAAATAACCTGATGAGGCTACGACATCGGTAAAGCAGGGCCGGTGGAGTTGAATATGGCATCCGTGGAGCGGGTCCGGTGCAGTGGACGAAGGCTTCGGCGGGTGCGGTGTACAGTGCTTTTGGTGAGGCGGATCTGTTGCGGCGGATGAGGGCTTGTATGAAGGGCCAACGATGGGGCGGACGAGGGAGTCAGTGAAGGGCCTACATTGTGGTGGACGAGGGTGCCAGTTAAGCAGATCCAGTGCGGTGGACCATGATGGCGGTCAAGGAGATCTGGAGCGGTGACAAGCCAGTCGCTGAAGCGGCTCCGGTGAAGTGGTGAGTTGGCAGTTGGGGGTTCCCGGCGAGGTGTGAGGTCCACCGCTGCGGCGGAGGACTAGATTCGGCGGCTTGCCGTGGTTGGGGGGAGGGAAAGGGGAGGGGCTCTGGGGAAGAATGTTGGGGGCAAAGAGGGAAAAACAATGAAGTTACCAAAGCAACCCTTTTCTATTCATGTGGCAGGGTAAACAGGAATATCGCAGGGCTAAACTTTCGGGCGCGATATATTTCGATGTGAGCGGGAAGTTTGAAAGCTTTTGGCGCCTAAAATTTTAAGTGGTCTGCTCTTGTACGGTCGACTATGATATTATGGCCGAGAATTTGTTTGTTTTGCACGCAAAAAAAGTGCAAGTTTTGAAAATCAATGTCTCCAACTCGAAACTTAGATTGTCCATTCAATTCAAATATGGACCATTGAGCTAGTACAAGCAAATACCATCATACGGTCCAATTCAAATGAAATTCCAAATGTGTTTATCCTAAGTATGATGACAAAAGTAAAAATGTGTATGTGTATGAATAAAGTGGATGATTATAAAGTTTGAACATGCTCGTATGTGTATATTTCTAGATTTGATATATGAATTTGAAATCACGAAATCCCGGCTTAAAAAATGTACCTCCGTTTAAATGATTTACAAAAGCTAATGATGGAGTCAAATGAAAATTTCAATCTTAGGTTTGTAATTCTGATACATCAAGATATATCACGCATGTTCAATAGTATCGTTATCTCATAGTCCAAACTGTGAAACAAATTGATCAACCATGAGTGCACACACTATTTACCATATATATCTCAATTCTCAATTACGCTAAAGTCCCTCAAATATAGACACCTCACTCTTTATCTGAAGCCAACCACCCCTGTCGCCCCCCACACACAAGTCGTTCTCTCCCCCAGACATGAACACACGCGCACATTAACACCCCTCTCTCTTCTGAAGTCCGGACCCCAATATAGGTCTCTATCACTTTATCTCTCAGGCATGCACACATCTCTTCCCCCACTCTCTAGGTCTCCCGACATCTCTCTTTCCCAAGCACACGCACTATGTAAAGTGTATCTTTCCCATACACACAAAACGTCGCCTCCAGACATCTATCTCCCTAGTTATGTGGTTCTCGCACACTCACCTCACACACCACCCCCACTGCAAACAAGCACACTTTGTCTCCTTGTGCATCACTCTCCTCTTTCTATCTCTCCCACATGCGGACCCGCCCTAGCTCCTTCCCTGTATACATATATGCCATGACTCTTTTCATAGCTCCCTAATGTATCATCGTTCTCAATCTCGCATGTTGTTCTCTACACCATCTATTCTAGATCTCTCATGAAGTCCCTATCACACACACGATGACTCGCTTTCCTTGCGTCTCCGTACATAGGCCAATTTCGAACAACATCAACATTGTCTCCCTATCTATACGCCATTTATGGACACAAACGACCCCTCTCTCCCCCCTCTCTCCCCCTCTCTCTCCGTCACTAGCTCTCTCTCTCTCTCTCTCTCTCTCTCTCTCTCTCTCGCTCTCACACCCCTCTCCCACACACACTCGATGTCTCTTCCAAATAGTTTGCTCGCCTCGCCCGCACCCATGCTATCCCGCTACTACACATGTCACACCATTCCCCCTTCCCTTATACTAGGTTTACATCATTAGTGGTTTCTCTACTCCACATACACACACTCCCTCTCACACACAAACGCGCGCACAAACACACACAGACACGCACAAACACCCATTTATCTGGATCCTCATCTCTCCCCATGTCCGCATGTGTATCTCACACACTCACTCTCTGATTATGTCTATGTGTCTCCACGTTACATAACACAAAGCCCCATTTATATGTCCCTCTCTATCCTCCACACACATAGACACAAAAAATCTCTTATCATTGCCTCAGTCTCTAGACATATCACACACACACACACACACACACACAGTCTCTCTCTCTCGCAAAAACGCTCAACAAGGGTTTCCCCGTGAATAACTTACCGTCTATTCATCAACAGTCGTGGCAGTACGGCAAACACGAGACGTGAAAAAGAATAAATCTACACGTGCGTAGACCAGCTAGTATGACTACTAGGACTAGAGCAAGCCGAAAGCGCGCCGCCGTCACCCCCTCCTTATCGGCGACGGGAAAACCTTTGTTTTACACAGTCGAGAGGTCATTGTGCTAAGGCCCCACATGCTGAGCGTTGAATAGAATGTAGATCTTAGTTTATGGAAACAAGTATCGGTAATACGTTTGTATCTCCATACTTATATTTCTTCTCTTATAAAAAACCGAGTTGGTGATGATGGTACGCGTGCCGTCTTGCAATATAGACCGTCCGATCTATATCTGAAGGATGGAAATCTATCTATTATATAATTAAGACAAGAGTCAAACAAGCCATCACGTTCGTCCACATACACTAATCTTATTTACACCGTTCGATTAGAATAACAATGGCTCAAATTTAAAGTTTCTTACGTAACATGTAAAAATATATGTACCGGCGATATTGAACTCTTATGTTGTCACGTAAAAATATATGTACCGGCGATATTGAACTCTTATGTTGTCACGTTGACGCATAATATAGAATAAAAAAACTATTGCAATAGGAAAACGATGTGATTCGGATGTGATGATATGAGGATGACAAGTCATGCACGACCACACATGCACACATGCATGTACAAGAATAAACAATCCTTTTTTAGTTACAATCGGAATCAGATATGGAACCCTATCCTACTACTCCTGAAACATATACGCAGGTCAAAAAGAAGTATACTACTACAATGCAAGCCAGGACTCATCATCATATACGCATCCATGTAAAAAGAAATATACTACTACAACTAGTAAAATGCCCGTGCGTTGCTACGGGCTAAATTGCATACAAATGTATCAAACAACTGATTAAGGCTCAAGGTCAAAGTTCATTTCTCCCTCATACGTCCAAGCATGTTCGACATCAAACGAGCACCCAATAGGCTCCCCAAAATTCAACGTTCTCAGTTCAAACTCCCCCAAATCCAGCCCATATGTGGGGGAGAAATGCGGGTGTCCTAACTATTCTTCATGTAATCTCCAACATGGGGCCCAACAAAAAAACCACCACACAACCCACCCTTCTCTTTTCCTGTTGCCCCTCCCCCACTTTTCCGTCATAGTGAAATAGTTCTCGCTGGAGCCCTCTCCTTTAAAACCGGATGACGCCCACCTCACCTTCGGTGTGGCACCCTCTCTCTTTCACACCATACTTCCCCATGGACCGCCAAAAGGTCCCCTGCCAACCGCCCCGCTCTCCGCCCTGATCCCCTCCACTCGGGCTCGTGTCGATCCGCCACTGCTATAAAGGGGGAGAAGGCATGCGCCGCTCATGACACCCCCCACCCCCGAGCCAAGAAGGCAGATCTGATCTCTCCTGAGTCATTGCCACATTGTATCATACTATTGAATATCGTGCATTACCATGAAACAAAATACAATATCAACCGTTGGGCATGCAATAGATACACCACCGTGTTCGTTATTAACTCTTGAAACAACCAACCAATGCATTTACCCTTCTATCCTAACAAAAAAATTGTACAACTTGATGAAAAAATTATGAACTCCTCGTTTATGCAATTCGCTGCAAAGCCATCTCTAATGAAACGTAATTTGTCACATTTTCTAGTAGAGCGCCCATGCGTTCCAATGGGAACCAAAAATTGACACCCTTATAATATAATAGAGGTTCTTCGAACACCCAATATTATAAATTTGGCATACATATTTTCCAAAGGCAATTTAGAATTTCATATTTAGTAGGTCCATACATGCAACCCCCCGCTCATCTATTCAGGTGTGGGACCAAATAATGGGTATCAAAATAACGAGAATTGCAACCATGTATATATCATAATTTACGAATTTAAAAATCTAAAAAATATTGATTTTCCAAGATTATCGTCAGCAAAAGTTCACGAAAAGATCAGTGTGGACGTCACCGCCACTACGATGCCTATACCCGAAAACCCTAATTCCATCAGTCCGGGCGACTACTGGAACCACATGAAACCATTTGACCCTCTCTCTCCCCAACTTGCTTTTATTTTTATTTTTCAGAAAGAAGAATCCCAAACTTGCTTTTATTTCTATTTTTCAGTAAGAAGAATCCCCAACTTGTTGTTGACTTTTTCTATGCCAAATGAAATGCTCTGCATTTTTCTGCCAATATAAATGATGCACGCATTCTGTTTCACTATTTGTCTGGGACATAACTCTCTAGTCATATATATAAAATACCACATCTGATGTATTTATTAGGTGATGGGTCATTTAATATTGCATAGTATTAGGATGTAAACTTACCCAGCATGGTTCCTTATACAACCCGGGCAATTTCGAAATTGATGAACAATAATTTAGCCTCTAGACCCTCATTCAGTGTCGTTATATATAACCCATTCAAAACATTCATTATGAATATTCTGAAAATAATAAAAATGATAGAAGAAGGGGTAATATACATACGTAATATTCATATTCTTCGCCGGTTTACCCAGAATCACTGGATTAAAGAAGCTAATGAATTTACTAATAGGTCTTAGAAAAGTCAATGAATATGGAATAGAAATCACACTTCTTCTGGATTATTTTAAACTGAAGTGAGGATGTCTATCCTCAGGTTGAATTAATTAATCTGTGTGGTAAAAAGATACAATAGGTTAAGCGCATAATAAGCAACTGGCACTAACACAGAGCTACACCCAAACTTATCATATACTCCCTCCATTCCGTAATGTAGTGCGTCAGCGCTTTTCGAGATTTAAGTTTGACCATAAATTTAACCATGTTAGTTAAATTTATGGTCAAACTTTATCTCAAAAAGCGTGGGTGCACTACATTATGGAATGGAGGAATTACAACATTATGCATTTGACATGGCAAGATATTTTTATCAACCATAATGTATGCACTATTGATAGACATGAGATGGTTAAATATCAGTAACCTCAAAAGATGCATAATTTCCTTATCAATGCTGCACCTTAAGGCCAAAACTCAGCAACCTGAACAGATAAGACCATGCTCATTATATAACTCAATTCACTGACATAACATATGGTGTAATAACAAAAGATGAAGCTAAAACTTTTGAAATCCCTACCATCTTGTAAGAGCTAAACTTTTCTATTAGTTGTGAACTTCCATTTGATATTTCTCAAATTTGTGTTTTTTTAAGATTAACACATGCAAAGCAAAGTTTAGTATTCAGAACTGGAACTCTACAATTTTAGAGAAAAGTTTAATAACTAAAGCTTGAGAAACAAATGCGGTTATAAATACATGACACGCAAAGTTCAGTACAATTCTGGACTATGGGGGTTGTAAGTTTTATTTCCAAAGCATGACACACGACTTCTAAGCTTCCTATCATTGTCATTTTTTTGAAAATACAGAAAATAACATACCTGGATTTTTTTCTATGAAATAGGGACGGTAAGACTTCCCACAAAATTATCTGCGCACAACATCCCATGGAAGGCCCGGCAGTCAGCAAACAACACTTAGGGAGGAAGCGCGTAGATCGTCAGTGTCACACCATATATAGCTCAGTTAGTTGGCATGTACTGTCGTACTTGGCATGTTAATATTTAGTAGATCCATCCATTATATTGGTATATCCTCCAACTGCAGTACGTGCAATAAGGAATGATCAAAAGAGTGAATGAATCACGTACATACTATTCGTCCAACTGGAATTGGAACCCAGTGTGCTGTCTCGGCAACATCGCATTGTTCCAACTTCCAAGGGAACCCATCAGCCTCCCATACGTTGTCACAAAGGAACCCCGTCTCCATTTGCTCCATGCCTTCTTTGCTAGCGCCATCATCAAAGCCTCATCGACCCTCGGCAAGTGCACATGCTACAACCATGGCCGACACCGCCAGCACTGCTGCACTCGCATAGAACCTGACCTCGGGCGTTGCTGTAGAGGAATCATCCGTTCATTCTTCTAGCAGTTGTCCCAAGCTGTAGCTAGCTGTGTATAGAGATTAAAAGGTTAGAAGAAATAACGTGAATGTAATCTTAACCAAGTAAACAGTCACGTTAATACTTATCTAACACCGCCAAGGATAACTTCACTAAAAAGCAATCTTTGCAGTGCAACTTGCAAAGACAACTATCATCTGTTTTGTTATATGGGTTATATCACTCATGTTCATTTTTGGCAAGATTCAAATATCAGAAAATAGCTTCATTCAAAATTACAGTTCTGAAGAATTTCCATGTTATACAGATAATTACTAATCTCATAGATACTCTGTTGCATTAGCAAAACACAAGTGCACATTTACTGCCTTCTAGGATTACAACCGGAGATTGACACATTAAATAAAATACTTAAAAACGGATAATCTCTACAAAATGCGCACTTCGGCAAGATGTTACAAAATGCCTGTCGTTATAACAAAAGCGAATGAAGCGGATAATTCTACTGATGAATTACAAAATTCCTGCAATTTGATGCTCACTTCAACAACAAATACTTAAAAGCGGATAATTAACTAAAAGGTGAAGCAGAAGCATGAACTGCTAACCGTTACTTGATGACCTATCTACACAATTGAGAGAGTCTGTATGTAGTATTATGCCTATCAATATCACAAAGATGGATGTGTACTTTCCTTGCTCCTAGACCATGAACTAAATTGTCATAATTTTCTTGTCTTCCTCCCTTCGTCCTGCATGGAACCAAGCATTACTCATACTCCATTTTTACACAACTGAAATAAATAATCAGATAAAAGTCTGAACAACTTCCCACAAAATAAAAGGGCATATCTAATGAAACACGTTCAGTCAAAAAAATGTTCTCACTGGAGAGCACATCAATGTAAAATGAAAAGTATCAATCAAGTTCTAAGTTGTACACCGCCAAGGATAACTTCACTAAAAAGCAATCTTTGCGGTGCAACTTGCAAAGAGAACTCTCATCTGTTTTGTTATATGGGTTATATCACTCATGTTCATTTTTGGCAAGATTCAAATATCAGAAAATAGCTTCATTCAAAATTACAGTTGTGAAGAATTTCCATGTTATACAGAGAATTACTAATCTCATAGATACTCTGTTGCATTAGCAAAACACAAGTGCACATTTACTGCCTTCTAGGATCACAACCGGAGATAGACACATTAAATAAAATACTTAAAATCGGATAATCTCTATAAAATGCTCACTTCGGCAAGATGTTACAAAATGCCAGTGCGTTATAACAAAAGCGAATGAAGCGGATAATTCTACTGATGAATTACAAAATTCCTGCAATTTGATGCTCACTTCGGCAACAAATACTTAAAAGCGGATAATTAACTAAAAGGTGAAGCAGAAGCATGAACTGCTAACCGTTACTTGATGACCTATCTACACAATTGAGAGAGTCTGTATCTAGTAGAATGGCCGTGCGTTGCCACGGGCATTTGAAATCTTCTACTGAAGTTGTATATATAATATAACATAATGCATCTTAAACTTCACATACATACCAAAGATAGCTAGTAAAAATCGGGTAATAATTGAAATCCACTTCACTTGAAATGTAAGTTGATGAAAAAAATATAATTTGATGATATGTACATAGAAAACCATGACCGCACTAATAATTTGTTACGAATTAAGATTTCTACTTGATGCGCTTAAGATTTTCTCACACAATATCAACAATGATTTTTTCAGCTTCATTCCCATGATAATAATCATCCTACATAAGCAATATATGTAGTTAGCATGAATGTTTCACAAGGAAGGTCTAAGAATGTGCAACGGAGAATACTCATCGTGCAAATCAAAGGAAGCAAGGAGAATGGAGAAAATGATGAGAGAATATGAAGGGATTAATCCATGTCTCCTACTCTAGCTCAGCTCACATGAGAACCACCGCGCCAAGTAGTCCGCGCTGCAACTGCAGTAGCGCCTCAATCTACATCCTGGATCAAGGAGACAAACAAAATAGAGAAGAGGAGCGGTGGTTCATCGTGGATCAATTGTGTGGTTGCCGGCAACGAGATTGAAGTTCGCCGGCGACAAGACCTAGCCAATAGCCCGTTAGTGTTATATGTAGGTCACATGTACAGGATGTTTCACTTGAGAAAAATGATACAAACCGGTAGTTTTCTAGGTGACAAAAATGGTCCAGCATCACGACCCTAGGGCCTATACCATCCCATTAGAATTGATATACATGGTTTACGCAGAGTTGGTTCAGTTTCCTTTTTCTAATACCTTAATCGATAAGAATACGATTTCTACTCAGTATCAACGAGAGATACAAATTCCATTCTGTTGTGCTATTAAATAGTCTGCAAATGGTTATTTCAAAAAAAAAAACTGCGAACGGCTAAGCCTTTAGATAGTTACCACGTCCAGCACTACATCAACACTTTCAGTCATATTTGAGGAAAACTTTGCATCTCAAGCACATCAAGGAACAGTAATTAACACACTGTATCGCACAGAAATATAGCACATCAACCACACAAGCCGGTCTTCAGTCAAATATTACTTCATTCAGTTCAAAAGCAAGTCAATAAGTAAGGGGTCAAAGAAACCAAATCTTTTAATTTACTTTAACAAACTATAAGTAAATCACCTTATGAAGAACAAATGATGTGGGAGTTTACAAAGAGAATCATACCTGTTGCTCTTCCTTAGCCTGGGACGAAAAAGTAACAACATGCCTTTCAACGCGACGCCAAAGTTCTCTGTCCCCGCACCCGTGACCTCCCCGGCGACCGGCATCTGCGTTTCCAGATTAGCGACGCAAGATGCGGTCTCCCTGGTGACCGGCGCAACAGCAGTAGCTTGACCGCGCGGACCATGCCTCGGTCAGGAATGGCCTCCAAGACAACGCACTTGCAGCCCACTCGATTTGGTACAACCGGCTTGGAAGATCAGCATGCACGAGTTCATCCGGGAACTCAGCGAACCAGTGTGCCCTCCGTCAGATGCGTCACCGCCTCCTCCGCGCCACCAACCTCCAGACCCGTCGCCACAACAGCTAGCTGCCGTACATGACGAGGTCCAGTAGATTGCCGCGTTCTCCAGTGCTCTCCCTTGCCTAACCCATGGCCGCGCCTATCCAAACCACAGCGGTAGAGAGAACGGTAGAGAAAGGGGATTTTGGTTGTCTCCGTGATTTGGGTAAAATGATAGTTTTTTTATTCCTGCTTTTTACTATGGTAACCAAAGGAAGATAAAAACAGTAGTTGCAGAGAAGGTGAAATGTTAGACCAATGGTAACTCACACAATAATGTAACATTCATTTTCTAAATGAAAAATATACACACACGTAGCCATCCAAAGGCATGTTTCTTCAAAAGAGTTTGATTAAATGGATACAAATCATATAGTGAAAAAATAAGTTAGAAAAAATTAATTTCGCAAAAACACAAATGAAATACCTTCAACTACACGAAAGAAAAAATAATTTGTTATGAATGATTCTTATACTCCCTCCTTCCATCTATATAGGGCCTAATACGTTTTTCAAGGCTAGCTTTGACCAAATATTAGAGCAATAATATATGACATGCAACTTACACAAAGTACATTGTCAAATTCGTATGTGAAAGGAGTTTTCAATGATATAATTTTCACATTATGCATGTCATGTATTATTAATCTTGTCAATAGTCAAAGGATGTCTTAAAAACGCATTAGGCCCTATATAGATGGAAGGAGGGAGTATATAAACATTGTATAATGAGAGTGGATTTTTGGAACATGGGTGCATTGAAGGACTTTATTTTAAATAGTTCTGGAATCACATTTAAAAATTCAAAAAAACCCTAAAAGAATTCCCCATGATCATATGGATGGATATTACACATGTGTAAAGTTTGGTGATGAAATAAGCAAACATGTGAGTTATGCAAAAATGACAAAATGACGATCTCTAAATAGTGAATAATGCATGCACTATTCATCTTTCCAAAATCATGATTTTATCATTTGTGCATAACTCACATGTTACTTATTTCATCATCAGAATTTGCACATAATTAACATACATCCATATGAAAATATGGAATTGTTTTTGGAAAATTTTGAAACTTCAAAACATCATTTTGGCACTATTCAAAATATAGTGCTCCAATGCACCCTCAACCAAAGTGACATTTTGATTGTACAATGTACTATAAACCTCATAGAACCAAACCAATAAAGGAAAGTAATAAATCTATGGAAATACGTGAAATACGAAAAAATGTATGAAGCTAAAAAATGCATATAGAGGAATTTATTATAGAAAAATTAAATACCCAATATAAATATATCAAAAGCTAGCCGCGCAAATGCGCGGGTGCACCTGCTAGTTAAACTAAAAGATACCTACACCTCTCTCCACATTTGCAGACAAGGCCTTCCCTCGTTCATCCTTATCTTCAACAACCTCATTGTTGAGCAATTAAAAAAGGAAGCCTCTAGAACAAACTGGCCTGGTGGCCGCTTCCGGTGTCGTCCATCCCCATGCCTCCACTCAGTCCAACCACCAATCACCACCACGCCCCACTCCTCTTCACCTTATCTCCTATTTCTCGAGATATCATTAGTTTTTACATATGGGATTACTCCCGCATGGGTCAATCACAACAAGTGTTTTATAAAAAAAATGCATCTTGATGTTCCGTGCAATGCACAGACATCTTGCTAGTACTCCTACAGAAGACTAAGTTGGTGATGATGGTGTGTCTGCCATCCATCATTTCTGACCATTAGATATACATCTAGCGACTGTGAGGTAAGTTGTTGCCTTTCTCACCAACATCCCACTTCTCTACCAATTTGCAGAAAACCCATAATTAGTATCTTAAAACAAACCACATCCCTCCCTCACCACACCAAAACAGCCCAAGGAATATATTCTGGTTGAAACATAATATATCTCTAGTGATATATGTATATCAAAATTAGAGTGTTTTGTATCAAGTTTGTGAATAAGTATTATTCTAATTATGATCCGTTGCAACGCACATGAACATTGCTTGTATTTCCAACCATGCAAAAAAAATCCTAGTATTTCCATAGTTTCGAGTTTTTCATCAAGATTGATATTTACTTTCAATCACGTACACATATGCACTATGTAACTAGCTTGCTTATTGGCTTCCAAAGTTTAACTTTCACTCCTACTTGCAATATGTAGAGTATTTAACAAAAAACTACCACTTTCAACCAGCCCTAGGAAGAAATTATTGTACAAAAAATAGCAAAAACATACCCAAAATTTCTTAATCCACGCCAAAAACTACTACCTAGTGCCGGTTAGGCTCGTTTAAACCCGTTTATGACAGGGTTGGCCCACACGTCCATGCTGATGAGGCAGCTTAAACCAACACATTTTGTTTGACCGTTCACATGAGGGACCCACATCAGACCTTTTATCCTGTTATTCCCCCTCAAATCATTATTTTTCCTGAACATTACTTCAAACAGTACTGATGTGTGTTCGTCGGTGGCTCCGGTGATGAGAGAGTTGGCCGCCGCTCCGCCGGACGGGTCGGACGCCGCGCTGGCCTCCGCATGGGTTGGCAGGCTGGCCCGAGCGTGACTCATGAGCGAGCAAGCCGCCGCGCTGGTAGCACAGCGCGCGTGAGCAAGCCGCCGCGCCGCCGTGCCAATCTAGCTAGCAAACCTTGCAGACAAGCAGCTGGACAGAGCTATCTTGGCTAGCTAGTGTCCGCGAGCGTCGGACGGAGTTGGCATCCGGGCTGCCGCAAGATGGGCTCCGCACCGCCGACGGTTTTGACCTCGCCTTCTGCCGGCGGCGGTAGCTGCGTCCCATGGCCGAGGTTGACTAGGTGGACGGGCCGGAGGTAGGAGGTCACTCGGGGATTTTTGTGCAGACCGGCATGTAGGTCCCATAAGTCATAATGCCTAACTTGCCGGTCGAATAGAAGGCGTTGACTTAAGGGGCGAGATGGGTTTAAACGTGCCTATAACGGCACTTTGTATAGTAGTCATTTCTTGGTAGGGCTGGTTGGTAAGGGCATGTACAATGGTTGATAAGGTAGTCTTATCTTAAGTCTACCACGTATGCAAGTGGTAGTAGTTTCTTGACATTATTAGTGGTTTCTTGGCATTATTAGTGGTTTCTTGTAAGGAACAATGTACTACTAGCGACAAAAGGCGATTCTAGGTTGCGTTGTACTCCAACGAGTACTACTAGTGGTCGCGGGAGTGTATACCTCGTTTTGTGGGTTCGATCCCGGCCGAACGCACGGCGGCATTTTTTTTAAATAGTATCTTCGCTTCGAGCCAATGTTGTACACGGGTAGTTTGAGTTTTGAAGTCGAACAGACGTACGACACCACAATCTGGGTGCACTGGATAGCCTAGCCACGTGAACGGGGGTTTTCCTTCCCATCACATCGTCGCTCGTGTGCTCGCCCTAGCCGTACCTCGCTTGCAGCTTCCTCATCAGCTAGTAGCATATTTAAACTAGCGCCTCCCAATTAAGCCTGAGGAGCGGGAAAAGCCTGGCGCAACATTGGGAACTGTGTAATATGGCTCTGTACGTAAAATGCTACTAGTACTCTACTACTCTGTAGCTTGTGGCGTTGCACGCATGGACTTCACTCCATTATCTACTCTATAAAAGAAATTCTTCTTGACATGATTTTTTTTAAACGGAGGCAAAAGCTTTGCCTCATCTCATTAATAAAGAAGGAACTACTAACAAAGTTCGACGAGATCCATTACACCTCCACAAATGGAAGCGAAAAGCCTAGTCTCGCTGTATCAAATAACTCAAATGTTCTACCCCCACAGTAACTGTCGCTGATAAACAGGCTGCTAGTGTGTGCGTGAGAGGAGCGACTGAGTAGGCCAGCTACATGCTTGAATAGAGCACCGAGAGTACCCATTACACAGGTGTACTTTCCTTGCATTGATAGCACATCAATGATTCTAGAGAACAGTAGTACCCTCCACTTCCAACTGTAGCTCCTTGGCCCTGAGATTCAAGAGTTCAAAACTGGTGCACTATACTAGAAGTACAGTACATCGCACTACTAGTTGAGAAAGTAGTACTAGTACTGCTACCGTACGAGTACGTAGTAAATAATAGCCTCACCCCTTCGCTAAGGAATGATCGAGGAGCTACAGTTGGAAGGGACGAGACCCTGCGGTTACTACGCCCTTATCTCCTCCTCGCTAGTTCCCTTCCCCCCGAAGAGAAGGCAGTTCGTCACTGCTCCCATGGATTCGCCAGGCGATTCTTCTCCTCGTTGGGGCTGGGAGACCTTGGATGATGATCCTCTAGGAGAAATCGCACGCCGCTCTGACGTCCTCACCGCTGCAAGACTTGGTGCTTCCTGCACCAACTTTTCCAAGACAGTGCTTAAACAGGCTTGGGAAAAGGCCATGCTTGTTGGTCTTCCATGCGTCCTCGAGGAGAAGGTTCTTCTATGGGACAATCCTTCGAATAGTCCACCGCTCCCTGGCCATGGTTGCACGTTGACTCCGCTAGAGTTGCCGACGTTGAGAGGTAGTTGGATTTTGTCCGATGAGCAGGTCAGTCATGGCATTTGATCATGTAGTACTTAGTTATTTCATTTCCATCCCGTAATTTCTCCGCTGCCCACCATCTTATATATAGGTCTGGGTCGGTGCCAACGAAGATTGGCTTGTATACCTCCGGCCGGATACCACCATCATTTTGCACAACATCCACATCAGTGCGGCCGTTCCCGTAGACCCCTTCTCCGCCATTAGGATCGGCCTTCCGGACTGGCTGGGATTGAATACGTATGATGCCTACATGAGATTGAAGAAGATAGCAATTGCGGACCCACCGACAAAGCGATGCGGCTACAACGATTACTATCTCATCGCGGTGTTCGACATAAGGATTGCCATCAATGCAAGAGGTAGTAATGACAGAGGCTGGCGCATGTTGGCCGCGATAGATGTGTACCCCTACACGTTCGAAGACGCCGTGCACCATCTAGGCCGCATCTTCGCAGTGACAAGCCAGGGGACTTGTTTCATCTGGTTGCCATCCTACGGTACGAAAGATTAAAAACAGAATGCACAAACCATCATTTGCATCCCTAACGGTACTCCATTATTTTGCAGGGACCAGTCATCCCCCGATCAAAATAAGATCGCCGATCCTGGATGTGCATTTGCACCCGCGATTCGGTCTAACCTGGGACCTTGTAGCTGACTTTGTCATATTGGGATCAACTATCTTAGCAGTCGTTATCCATGGTACCACTGATGTGCAACATGGTTACACAATCTACCACGATCGGACCGTCACCATCTACCCAGGTATTCCATTTAGTATTATATTTTTTAACCCTCTCGCCTTCTCTTTCATTGTTGTACTACTTACTAGTACTAGTAGGAGTACTTTTTACCTTGGAGGACACATATAGCTAGCTAGGCCCTTGAAGACTTGAACCCACTAGCTGCCACCATTTTTGTTTTTCCATGTCTTACTATCTCATCCATGTAGCCAAGAGTGGCTATATATAATAAGCCGATTATTTTATTTCCTCTATGCCGGAGTAGTACTATTTGCTGCATAGTATTACTGACCGCCATATTTGAGCACAACATTATTATGCATGAACCTTGACTATGTACGTCACCATGTGTCCAGATCTGAGATGCCACGTGTACCGGATGAACGGCGGTGAGTTCGATCCCCGTGATGCTACATGGGTGCCGAGGAACACTCTTGGAGAGTACTCGCTTTTCATTGGGGACAACTACCCCATTGTGAAGCGGATGCCACCTTCCGTGCACGACACCGAAGGCCTGCCATTCATGAAGCATGGTTGTGTCTTCAGTGCGCACCGCCGGATGAACGACATGCTGGGACATGCTATTCCTGATTTATGCCGCTTCAGCTTGGATGAGTCTCCATCGTGTGGAACCGGACTAGAAAGCTGCGACAGTGATTCCCGTTGCCCACCGCTATGGATCGTGTCATCCATGAAGAACACCTGGGACTGGAACCTGGAAGAGGACATGTAGCCCATCTATAACGTGTAAGTGGAGTATGGTAAATTGTGAACGGTAACACTGTGAATATATATAGACTAGTCGTGCACAAATTTATCACATGAATTGGAGATGAAGTTGTGTGGCATACTGGCATTTGTCCATTAGTATTTATTACTAGTAAATGTGTTATGTGTGCGTGCAACTTGTATGGTTGTTGCACGGGCTCCAACATGCTCTTTGAGAAAAAAAGGTTGCACAACTTTGGATATAGGTAACGTGGCGGCATCATACAGTAGCACCGTTCGCTATAGTTGTAGTATACTCCTACCAGGATGACAACACCTATAAAACCTTGCGCTTGGCTCTTTGCCTCTTCGGGTGGTTCAACAGTTCGTACTCGTGTGAACCTTGCACTTGGCTCTTCGCCTCTTCGGAAGGTCCAACAATGATGATACTACAGTATAATATGCTTCTGGACAATCTGACACCGATTGAACTGCTGCATGTCCACTGCGAGGGCGAGGGCGAGGGAGAGGGAGAGGGATAGGGCGCTATAGTAAAAACCCTCTCCTTGTCCTGCGAGCCACCACGCGCGTGGGCGAGGGAGAGGCGTAGTAAGCAAACTTCTCCTCGTTCGGCGAGTTGATGGGACACATCAAAGCAGTACTAGTACTAGTCCATACTGCGTCCTTTCCGGTTAATATGGCTTAATTTGAAATAAGAAAAATACACTAGCGGTCAACGTATGTAATAGTACGCTCTTTACAGTCACTGTATATAGTTTTGCAGTGATTATACGATCACTAGCTCATCGTAGAGCACCGTATTGCACCCTACTGATCGGCCACATAGTCGACGTTGCACTTTGTTGACTGGTTAAATTGTCACCTGGTTTCTGGGTCCCACCTATTAGTTGGTAGAGCAAAGAAATCAGTTAAACAAAACTTTATGCAGGAGCGACAGGAGTCCAACCCTTGCGCGCGAACCACCCTGGCTGTGTACGTGAGTGAATGCATGTGTACTCCCTCAGTCTTCCAACAAAGAGTGTACATCAGCTAAAAAACAAAGAGTGTACATCTACACTTCCAATGCATTTAGCCTTTAATCTAAATCGATATTGATTGACTAATGCACCAACTTGTGCTCTAGGTATAGGATACATGTCTATCCTTAATTACATCATGCAACAACCTTCATTTAATCTTCTTCACTCAATGGTCACATGCACACATAAGTCTGCTACTTTTGGGCGTTAATTATGCCCTGGTCAATGTGTAAATCTCTAAATGTACAGTCTTTCACAGACGTAGGGAGTAGGTTGAGCACTTGAGCGTGAGCGTGTGTGTTGCGTCGTGTGCTGTGTGCCACATGGGTGCGTGAGTGTTGCATGCGTCCATGCGTACGTGTGAGTGTTGCATGTTGCATGCATGCATGGGGCTTACTCCCTCCCATTGACATGTTCATATTTCAAGCTTCCTCTGTTCCCTCCATATGGTGATACTCCCTCTGTTCCCAAATATGGAGTAAAAGCCTCCCTCTATTCCCAAATATGGAGTATTTGTCTTTCTAGAGATTTCAACAAGTGACTACGTACGGAGCAAAAATGAGTGTAGAGGCATAGGGATACTATAGAAAGGAAGTCTTCGCGATCCATTATTCCCCATCTCGGTTAGAGAGAACTATTCAACTAGTCTTCGCAGTGAAGTGACAATACACGCTGCAGCAGATGGGACACTTAATTAATAAGCTGAACCGGCGTGTTGGTGTTACTAAATCAGCCTTACGTACTGCCATCATGTTTGCCAGTAGAGCACGCTTCCGCAAATACACCTACACACCTCTGTCGTCCATTAACTGACATATGGGCCCTCTTGTGGAAGACCCAGATGTCATCGGTGTAACTATTTACACTCCAAAGGACGGTATATCATGGTAGTAGTACTAGTAGAATTGAGATTGAATGCACTTTCTTCCCCGTCTTCCACTCTTCTTCCTCCTCTCTTCTCCTTCCTCCTCTCTTCCCCATCGTCGGCCGCACACCATTTCCCCCCGCTCACTGCTCACCCGCCCGCGCCATCTTCCTTGGTAGCTCGCGCGTACCATATCCCCCCGCTCACTGCTCAGCCACATGAGGAGAAGCTTCTTCGGTCGCCCGCCCGAATCCACTTCCCCGCTGGCTCGCAGGCACCGAAAACCCCAATGGCGGAATCGACTAACACGCAGAGCCGCGATTGGAATTCCCTCCCCGATGTTCTATTGGAGCAGATCTGTAATTGTATGGACCTACTCAGCACCGTCCGTCTGGCCGCATGCTCGGTGTCATACCGTCTACTCGTCTGCAACCGGCTGGCTCTTTTCAAGACACCCTGCTTGCTGATGCCCGATCCTCGCAGGTGGCCCAGACACCGACTTGACGATCCTACGGAGGTTGTCGTGGTGCCCCTTGACATGCTACCACTACCTGTCCACCTGTCCTTCATGCGCAGCCGCTACTGGGTAGGCATGAAGGCCAACTGGATCGTCCTCATCCACCAATCCGGTAGTCTGTGGCGTCTCGTGGATATCTACACCCAGCGAGAGATCACCCTTCCATCGTTGGATACCGCCGCCATCAAGCCTCATGGCCCGCTGGACACTCCTGCCTACTACGCACGAGACACGTCAAGCTTTTGGCTCAACCTCTGTTTGCTGAAAGTTGTAATCTGCTAAGTGCCCACACCATTAGAAGACTACATGGATTATAAGCTCATTGCCTTGTTCAACATGGGATTAGTCTATCTGGAACCCGGTCGCCATACATGAAGGAAATATGCCCTAGAGGCAATAACAAAGTTATTATTTATTTCCTTATATCATGATAAATGTTTATTATTCATGCTAGAATTGTATTAACTGGAAACTTAGTACATGTGTGAATACATAGACAAAACATAGTGTCCCTAGTATGCCTCTACTTGACTAGCTCGTTAATTAAAGATGGTTATGTTTCCTAACCATAGACATGTGTTGTCATTTGATGAACACGATCACATCATTAGGAGAATGATGTGATGGACAAGACCCATCCGTTAGCTTAGCATTATGATTGTTATAGTCTCATTGCTTCTGCTTTCTTCATGACTTATACACATTCCTCACACTATGAGATTATGCAACTCCCGAATACCGGAGGAACACTTTGTGTGCTACCAAACATCACAACATAAATGGGTGATTATAAAGGTGCTCTACATGTGTCTCCGAAGGTATTTGTTGGGTTGGCATAGATCAAGATTAGGATTTGTCACTCTGTGTTTCGGAGAGGTATCTCTGGGCCCTCTCGGTAATACTCATCATTATAAGCCTTGCAAGCATTATGACTAATGAGTTATTTGCGGGATGAAGTATTACAGAACGATTAAAGAGACTTGCTGGTAATGAGATGGAACTAGGTAGATGATACCGACGATCGAATCTCGGGCAAGTAACATACCGATGACAAAGGGAACAACGTATGTTGTTATGCGGTTTGACCAATAAAGATCTTCATAGAATATGTAGGAGCCAATATGAGAATCTAGGTTCCGCTATTGGTTATTGATCGGAGATGTGTCTCGGTCATGTCTACATAGTTCTCGAACCCGTAGGGTCCGCACGCTTAACATTCGATGACAATTTCTATTATGAGTTATGTGATTTGATGACCGAAGTTGGTTCGGAGTCCTGGATGAGATCACGGACGTGACGAGGAGTCTCAAAATGGTCGAGAAGTAAAGATCGATATATTGGAAGGCTATATTCGGACATCGAAAAGGTTCTGAGTGATTCGGGTATTTTTCGGAGTACCAGAGAGTTACGGGAATTTGCCGGGGGAAGTAATGGGCCTTAATGGGCCATACGGGAAAGGAGAGAAGGGCCTCAAGGGGTGGCCACGTGCCCCCCCATGGGCTGGTCCGAACTGGACTAGGAGGGGGAGGCGCCCCCTCCTTCCTTCTCCCCTCTTCCTCCTTCCCTCCTTCTCCTACTAGGAATAGGAAAGAGGAGGGGAATCCTACTTGGACTGGGGAGTCCTAGTAGGATTCCCCACACCTTGCGCGCCTCCTTTGGGCTGGCCACCTCTTCCCTCCCCTCCTTTATATACGTGGCCAGGGGGCACCCCATAGACACACAAGTTGATCTTTTAGCCGTGTGCGGTGCCCCCTCCACAGTTACACACGTCGGTTATATCGTCATAGTGCTTAGGTGTAGCCCTGTGCTGGTAACTTCATCATCACCGTCGCCACGCTGTCATGCTGATGAAACTCTCCCTCGGCCTCAACTGGATCAAGAGTACGAGGGACGTCATCGAGCTGAACATGTGCTGAACGCGGAGGTGCCGTACATTCGGTGCTTGGATCGGTTGGAGTGAAGATGTTCGACTACATCAACCGCGTTAACTAAATGATTCCGCTTTCGGTCTACGAGGGTACGTGGACACACTCTCCCCTCTCGTTGCTATGCATCACCTAGATAGATCTTGCATGATCGTAGGATTTTTTTTTGAAATTACCGCGTTCCCCAACAGTGGCATCCGAGCCAGGTCTATGCGTAGATGTTATATGCACGAGTAGAGCACAAAGAGTTGTGGGCGATAATAGTCATACTGCTTACCACCAACGTCTTACTTTGATTCAGCGGTATTGTTGGATGAATTGGCCCGGACCAACATTACATGACTGCGTTCATGAGACTGGTTCTATCGACGTGCTTTTGCACATAGGTGGCTGGCGGGTGTCTGTTTTTCCAACTTTAGTTGAATCGAGTTTGACTATGGCCGATCCTTTTTGAAGGTTAAAACAACACACTTGACAAAAAATCGTTGTGGTTTTGATGCGTAGGTAAGAACGGTTCTTGCTAGAAGCCCGCTGTAGCCACGTAAAACTTGCAACAACAAAATAGAGGACGTCTAACTTGTTTTTGCAGGCTTGCTGTGATATGATATGGTCAAGGCATGATGTGATATAAATTGTTGTATGAGATGATCATGTTTTGTAACATAGTTATCGGCAACTGGCAGGAGCCATATGGTTGTCACTTTATTGTATGCAATGCAATCGCCATGTAATTGTTTTACTTTATCACTAAGCGGTAGCGATAGTCGTAGTAACAATAGTTGGCGAGACGACAACGATGCTATGATGGAGATCAAGGTGCCGCGCCATTGACGATGGAGATCATGATGATGCTTTAGTGATAGAGATCATAATCACAAGATGATGATGGACATATCATGTCATATTTTTTGATTGCATGTGATGTTTATATTTTATGCATCTTATTTTGCTTAGTACGGCAGTAGCATTATAAGATGATCCCTTACTAAATTTCAAGGTATAACTGTTCTCCCTGAATATGCATCGTTGCTATAGTTCTTCGTGCGGAGACACCACATGATGATCGGGTGTGATAAGCTCTACGTTCACATACAATGGGTGCAAGCCAGTTTTGCACATGCAGAATACTCGGGTTAAACTTGACGAGCCTAGCATATGCAGATATGGCCTCAGAACACTGGAGACCGAAAGGTCAAGCGTGAATCATATAGTAGATATGATCAACATAGTGATGTTCACCATTCAAAAACTACTCCATCTCACTTGATGACCGAACATGGTTTAGTTTATTTGGATCACGTGACATTTAGATGACTAGAGGGATGTGAAAGGATCGAGAAGAGGTGTCTAGAGGGGGGGGGGTTGATTAGACACTAAGTACCAAAAGTTGCAGTTTTTAACTTCTTTAAGTTTAAGTGGAGTTTAGGCACAAGTTTAACACTCACAATACATAACAAGCAAGCATGCAAAGAGTATATGAGCAGCGGAAAGTAAAGCATGCAACTTGCAAGAATGTAAAGGGAAGGGATTGGAGGATTCAAACGCAATAGTAGACATGGATGTTTTTGTCGTGGTTCCGATAGGTGGTGCTATCGTACATCCACGTTGATGAAGACTTCAACCCACGAAGGGTAACGGTTGCGCGAGTCCACGGAGGGCTCCACCCACGAAGGGTCCACGAAGAAGCAACCTTGTCTATCCCACCATGGCCGTCGCCCACGAAGGACTTGCCTCACTAGCGGTAGATCTTCACGAAGAAGGCGATCTCCTTGCCCTTACAAACTCCTTTGTTCAACTCCACAATCTTGTCGGAGGCTCCCAAGTGACACCTAGCCAATCTAGGAGACACTACTCTCCAAGAAGTAACAAATGGTGTGTTGATGATGAACTCCTTGCTCTTGTGCTTCAAATGATAGTCTCCCCAACACTCAACTCTCTCTCACAGGATTTGGATTTGGTGGAAAGAAGATTTGAGTGGAAAGCAAGTTGGGAAGGCTAGAGATCAAGATTCATATGGTAGGAATGGAATATCTTGGCCTCTACACAAGTGTAGGTGGTTCTCTCTCAGAAAATGTATGCTGGAAGTGTAGGTTCGTTCTGATGGCTCTCTCCACGAATGAAGAGTCGGTGGAGGGGTATATGTAGCCTCCACACAAAATCTAACCGTTACACACAACTTGCCAAACTCGGTGGGGCCGAATTGATAAACTCGGTCAGACCGATTCAGCAAATCTAGTGACCATTAGGATTTTCGGTGGGACCGACATGCAACTCGGTAGGACCGATATGGTTAGGGTTAGGGCATAATGTAATCTCGGTGAGACCGATTACACAAACTCGGTGGAACCGGTTTTGGTAACAATTTAACCAGAGAGTTGGTCAGGCAAACTCGGTATGACCAATTACACAAACTCGGTAGGACCGATTTTGGTAATAAGTTAACCAGAGAGTTTGAATTGTAATCTCGGTAGTACCGATTTCTCAAACTCGGTGAGACCGATTTTGGTAATGGACATACACAGAGAGATTACAATCCCATCTCGGTGAGACCGAGATCCCTATCGGTGAGACCGATTTGCCTAGGGTTTGTGGCAGTGGCTAAGACATCTGAACTCGGTGGCACCGGATAGAAAGAATTGGTAGGGCCGAGTTAGACTTTTGGTTTAGGACATATGTGGATGGGAGAAAGTAGTTGAGGGCTTTGGAGCATATCACTAAGCACTTTGAGCAAGCAAGCCATTAAGCAACACCTCATCCCCTCTTGATAGTATTGGCTTTTCCTATAGACTCAATGTGATCTTGGATCACTAAAATAAACAATGTAGAATCTTGTTCTTGAAGCTTGAGCCAATCCTTTGTTCTTAGAATCTTGAAGGGGTTCCACATCCTCTAGTCCATGCACTTCATTGTTGAACTTGTCTGAAACATACTAGGTAAAAGTGTTAGTCCAACAAGAGATATGTTGACATTAATTACCAAAATCACCCAGGGAGCACTTGTGCTTTCAGGATGCCTATCTAAGTGGGAGTTCTTAAGTAATATGATTAATTGAACTTTAATTTATCATGAACTTAGTCCTGATAGTATTTTGCAAATTATGTTGTAGATCAATAGCTCGCGTTATAACTTCCCTATATTTTTTATATGTTCCTAGACAAAAGTAAGTTGAAAGATGATAGTAGCAATGATGCGGACTGGGTCCGTGATCTGAAGTTTATCCTCATTGCTGCACAGAAGAATTATGTCCTTGATGCACCGCTAGGTGATAGACCTACTGCAGGAGCAGATGTAGACGTTATGAATGTTCGGCTAGCTCAATATGATGACTACTTGATAGTTTAGTGCACCATGCTTTACGGCTTGGAACCGGGACTTCAAAAATGTTTTTGAAACATCACAGAGCATATGAGATGTTTCAAGAGCTGAAATTGGTATTTCAGACTCATGCCCGTGTCATACCTCTGACAAGTAATTTGCCTAAAAGATGGAGGAGAATTGCTCAACCCATGAGCATGTGCTCAGAATGTCTGGGTACTACAATCACTTGAATCAAGTGGGAGTTAATCTTCCAGATAAGATAGTGATTGACAGAGTTCTCTAGTCACCATCACCAAGTTACTGGAACTTCATGATGAACTATAGTATGCAAGGGATGATGAAAATGATTCCCGAGCTCTTCGTGATGCTGAAATCGACGAAGGTAGAAATCAAGAAAAAGTATCAAGTGTTGATTAACAAGACCACTAGTTTCAAGAAAAGGGAAAAGGGAAGAAAGGGAACTTCAAGAAGAATGGCAAGCAAGTTGTCACTCCCGTGAAGAATCCCAGAGCTTGACCAAAGCCTGAAACTGAGTGCTTCTACTGCAAAGAAAATGGTCACTGGAAGTGGAATTGCCCCAAATATTTGGCGGATAAGAAGGATGGCAAAGTGAACAAAGGTATATTCGATATACATATTATTGATGTGTACCTTACTAGTGCTTGTAGTAATCCCTGGGTATTTGATACTTGTTCGATTGCTAAGATTAGTAACTAGAAACATGAGTTGCAGAATAAATAAAGACTAGTTGAGGATGAAGTGATGATGTGTGTTGGAAGTGGTTTCGAGATTGATATGATCATCATTGAGCACTCCCTATACTTTCGGGATTAGTGTTGAACCTAAATAAATGTTATTTGGTGTTTGCGTTGATCATGAATATGATTAGATCATGTTAATTGCAATACGGTTATTCATTGAAGATAGAGAATAATTGTTATTCTATTTTACATGAATAAAACCTTCTATGGTCATACACCCAATGTTGATGGTTTATTGAATCTCGATCGTGGTAATACACATATTCATAGTATTGATGCCAAAAGATGCAAAGTTGATAATGATAGTGCAACTTATTTGTGGCACTACCGTTTGAGTCATATCGGTGCAAAGCGCATGAAGAAACTACATGCTGATGGACTTTTGGAATCACTTGGTTATGAATCATTTGATGCTTGCGAATCGTGCCTTATGGGCAAGATGACTAAAACTCCGTTCTCCGGAACAATGGAACAAGCTAGTGACTTATTGGAAACAATACATACCGATGTATGCGGTCCAATGAGTGTTGATGCTCATGGAGGGTATCGTTATTTTCTGACCTTCACAGATGATTTGAGCAGATATGGGTATATCTACTTAATGAAACACAAGTCTGAAACATTTGAAAAGTACAAAGAATTTCAGAGTAAAGTGGAGAATCATTGTAACAAGAAAATAAAGTTTCTACGATCTGATCATGGAGGAGAATATTTGAGTTATGAGTTTGGCCTTCACTTAAAACAATGTGGAATAATTTCATAGCTCACGCCACCCGGAACACCACAATGTAATGGTGTGTCCGAACATCGTAACCACACTTTATTGGATATAGTGCGATCTATGATATATCTTACCAATTTACCACTATCGTTTTGGGGTTATGCAATAGAGACAGCTACATTCACGTTAAACAGGGCACCATCAAAATCCGTTGAGACGACGCCTTATGAACTGTGGTTTGGCAAGAAACCAAAGTTGTCATTTCTTAAAGTTGGGAGCTGCGATGCTTATGTGAAAAAGCTTCAACCTGATAAGCTTGAACCCAAATCGGAGAAGTGCATTGATACGTCTCCAACGTATATATAATTTTTTATTGTTCCATGCTATTATATTACCCCTTTTAGATGTTTATGGGCTTTATTTTACACATTTATATCATTTTTGGGACTAACCTACTAACCGGAGGCCCAGCCCATATTGCTGTTTTTTGCCTATTTCAGTATTTCGAAGAAAAGGAATATCAAACGGAGTCCAAACGGAGTTAAACCTTCGGGAGCATGATTTTTGGAACAAATCTTATCCGGAGAGCTTGGAGTGCAAGTCAAGAAGCTCCCGAGGGCCCCACGAGATAGGGGGCCACGCCCCCCCTATAGGGCGCGCCCCCTGTCTAGTGGGCCCCTCGGGAGGCCACCGACGTACTTCTTCTTCCTATATATACCTACGTACCCTGAAAACATCCAGGAGCACCATGAAACACAATTTCCACCACCGTAACCTTCTGTATCCGCGAAATCTCATCTTGGAGCCTTCGCGGCACTCTGCCGGAGGGGGAATCAACCATGGAGGGCTTCTACATCAACATCCTTGCCCCTCCGATGAGTTGTGAGTAGTTTACTACAGACCTACGGGTCTATAGTTATTAGCTAGATGGCTTCTTCTCTCTTTTTGGATCTCAATACAATGTTCTCCCCCTCTCTTGTGGAGATCTATTCGATGTAAACTCTCTTTGCGGTGTGTTTGTCGAGATCCGATGAATTGCGGGGTTATGATCAAGTTTATCTATGAATAATATTTGAATCTTCTCTGAATTCTTTTATGTATGATTGAGTTATCTTTGCAACTCTCTTTGAATTATCAGTTTGGTTTGGCCTACTAGATTGATCTTTCTTGCCATGGGAGAAGTGTTTAGCTTTGGGTTCAATCTTGCGGTGCTCTTACCCAGTGACAGAAAGGGTTGCAAGACACGAATTGTATTGTTGCCATCGAGGATAACAAGATGGGGTTTATATCATATTGCATGTGTTTATCCCTCTACATCATGTCATCTTGCTTAATGCGTTACTCTGTTCTTATGAACTTAATACTCTAGATGCAGGCAGGAGTCGGTCGATGTGTGGAGTAATAGTAGTAGATGCAGGTAGGAGTCGGTCTACTTGTTATGGACGTGATGCCTGTATACATGATCATGCCTAGATAATCTCATAACTATGCGCTTTTCTATCAATTGCTCGACAGTAATTTGTTCACCCATCGTAATACTCATGCTATCTTGAGAGAAGCCTCTAGTGAAACCTATGGCCCCCGGGTCTATCTCTTATCATATTTTCTTTCAATCTACCTTTATTTGCATCTTTACTTTTTGCATCTATATTATAAAATACCAAAAATATATTTATCTTATCATACTATCTTTATTAGATCTCACTTTCGCAAGTGGCCGTGAAGGGATTGACAACCCCTTTATTGCGTTGGTTGCGAGTTCTCAGTTTGTTTGTGTAGGTACGTGGGACTTTTGAGGAGCCTCCTACTGGATTGATACCTTGGTTCTCAAAACTGAGGGAAATACTTACGCTACACTTTGCTGCATCACCCTCTCCTCTTCGAGGAAAACCAACGCAAGCTCAAGACGTAGCATGCATCTTCATAGGATAACCAAAGGAAACTGTTGGGTACACCTTCTATCATAGATCCGAAGGCAAGATATTCATTGCTAAGAATGGATCCTTTCTAGAGAAAGTGAGTGGGAGGAAAGTAGAGCTTGATGAGGTAATTGTACCTTCTCCCGAATTGCAAAGTAGTTCATCACAGAAATCAGTTCTAGTGATTCCTACACCAATTAGTGAGGAAGCTAATGATGATGATCATGAAACTTCAGATCAAGTTACTACAGAACCTCGTAGGTCTTCCAGAGTACGGTCCGCACCAGAGTGGTATGGTAATCCTATTCTATAAGTCATGTTACTAGACCATGATGAACCTACAAACTTTGAGGAAGCGATGATGAGCCTAGATTCCACGAAATGGCTTGAGGCCATGAAATCTGAGATGGGATCCATGTATGAGAACAAAGTGTGGAGTTGCCCGATGATCGGCAAGCCGTATTAAATAAATGGATCTTCAGGAGGAAGACGTACACTGATAGTAGTGTTACTATCTACAAAGCTTGACTTGTCGCAAAAAAGGTTTTCGACAAGTTCAAGGTGTTGACTAGAATGAGATTTTCTCAACTGTAGTGATGCTTAAATCCGTCTGAATCATGTTAGCAGTTGCCATATTTTATGAAATCTGGCAAATGGATGTCAAAACTGCATTCCTTAAATGGAAATTTCTTAAAGAAGAGTTGTATATGATGCAACCAGAAGGTTTTGTCAATCCTAAAGGTACTAACAAGGTGTGCAAGCTCCAGCGATCCATCTATGGACTGGTGCAAGCATCTCGGAGTTGGGATATGCGCTTTGATGAGTTGATCAAAGCATGTTTATACAAACTTGCGGTGAAGCCTGTATTTACAAGAAAGTGAGTGGGAGCACTACAACCTTTATGACAAGTATATGTGAATGACATATTGTTGATTGGAAATGATGTTGAACTTTCTAGAAAGCATAACGGAGAGTTTGAAAGGAGTTTTCTCAAAGAAAGACCTCGATGAAGTTGCTTATATATTGGGCATCAAGATCTATAGAGATAGATCAAGATGCTTGATAAGATTTTTCAATGAGTACATACCTTGACAAGTTTTTTGAAAGAGTTCAAAATGGATCAGTCAAAGAAGAAGTTCTTGCCTGTATTACAAGGTGTAAAGTTGAGTAAGACTCAAATCCCGAGCACGGCAGAAAATAGAAAAAGAATGAAAGTCATTCCCTATGCCATAGTCATAAGTTCTATAAAGTATGTTGTGATGTGTACCAGACCTATTGTGCACCTTGCAATGCGTGTGGCAAGGGAGTACAATAGTGATCTAAGAGTAGATCACTGGACAACGGTCAAAATTATCCTTAGTGAGGACCAAGGAAATATTTCTCGGTTATGGAGGTGATAAAGAGTTCGTCGTAAAGAGTTACGTTGATGCAAGCTTTTACTCCGATCCAGATGACTCTAAGTCTCAATCTAGATACATATTGAAAGTAGGAGCAATTAGCTAGTGTAGCTCCATACAGAGCATTGTAGACATAGAATATTTGCAAAATACATACGACTCTGAATGTGACAGACCCGTTGACTAAACTTCTCTCACGAGCAAAACATGATCCCACCTTAGTACCCTTTGGGTGTTAATCACATAGCGATGTGAACTAGATTATCGACTCTAGTAAACCCTTTGGAGGTTTGTCACATGGCAATGTGAACTATGGGTGTTAATAACATACATATGTGAACTATTGGTGTTAAATCACATGGAGATGTGAACTAGATTATTGACTCTAGTGCAAGTGGGAGACTGAAGGAAATATGCCCTAGAGGCAATAATAAAGTTATTATTTATTTCCTTATATCATGATAAATGTTTATTATTCATGCTAGAATTGTATTAACTGGAAACTTAGTACATGTGTGAATACATAGGCAAAGCATAGTATCCCTAGTATGCCTCTACTTGACTAGCTCGTTAATCAAAGATGGTTATGTTTCCTAACCATAGACATGTGTTGTCATTTGATGAACGAGATCACATCATTATGAGAGTGATGTGATGGACAAGACCCATCCTTTAGCTTAGCATTATGATTGTTACAGTTTCATTGCTACTGCTTTCTTCATGACTTATACACGTTCCTAAGACTATGAGATTATGCAACTCCTGAATACCGGCGGAACACTTTGTGTGCTACCAAACATCACAATGTAAATGAGTGATTATAAAGGTGCTCTACAGGTGTCTCCGAAGGTATTTGTTGGGTTGGCATAGATCGAGATTAGGATTTTGTCACTCCGTGTTTCGGAGAGGTATCTCTGGGCCCTCTCGGTAATACTCATCATTATAAGCCTTGCAAGCATTGTGACTAATGAGTTAGTTGTGGGATGAAGTATTACGGAACGAGTAAAGAGACTTGCTGGTAACGAGATTGAACTCGGTATGATGATACCGATGATCGAATCTCGAGCAAGTAACATACCGATGACAAAGGGAGCAACGTATGATGCGGTTTGACCGATAAAGATCTTCATAGAATATGTAGGAGCCAATATGAGCATCCAGGTTTCTCTATTGGTTATTGATCGGAGATGTGTCTCGGTCATGTCTACATAGTTCTCGAACCCGTAGGGTCCGCATGCTTAACGTTCGGTGACGATTTGTATTATGAGTTATGTGATTTGATGACTTCAGTTTGTTCGAAGTCCCGGATGAGATCACAGACGTGACGAGGAGTCTCTAAATGGTCGAGACGTAAAGATCGATATATTGAAAGGCTATATTCGGACATCGGAAAGGTTCCGAGTGATTCAGGTATTTTTCGGAGTACTGGAGAGTTACGGGAATTTGCCGGGGAAGTAATGGGCCTTAATGGGCCATACAGGAAAGGAGAGAAGGGCCTCAAGGGGTGACCGCACCCCCCCATGGGCTGGTCCGAGTTGGACTAGGAGGGGGCGGTGCCCCCCTCCTTCCTTCTCCCCTCTTCCTCCTTCCCTCCTTCTCCTACTAGGAATAGGAAAGAGGAGGGGAATCCTACTTGGACTGGAGAGTCCTAGTAGGATTCCCCACACCTGGCGCACCTCCTTTGGCCCGACCACCTCTTCCCTCCCCTCCTTTATATACGTGGCCAGGGGGCACCCCATAGACACACAAGTTGATCTTTTAGCCATGTGTGGTGCCCCCTCCACAGTTACACACCTCGGTTATAGCATCGTAGTGCTTAGGCGAAGTCCTGCACCGGTAACTTCATCATCACCATCGCCACGCCGTCGTGCTGACGAAACTCTCCCTCGGCCTCAACTGGATCAAGAGTATGAGGGACATCATCGAGTTGAACGTGTGCTGAACGCGGAGGTGCCATACGTTTGGTGCTTGGATCTGTTGGATCGTGAAGATGTTCGACTACATCAACCGCATTAACTAAACGCTTCTGCTTTCGGTCTACGAGAGTACATGGACACACTCTCCCCTCTCGTTGCTATGCATCACCTAGATAAATCTTGCGTGATCATAGGATTGTTTTTTGAAATTACCGTGTTCCCCAACAATACATGGTTATGACTCATCATCAATCCTGTTGAGGCAACATTTCTTTCTGATGCTATTGTGCATGATGGCATCGTTTACGCGGTCGACGCACAGATTGGCTGCCTATACTGGTGGAATCCATCATCGTGTAATTTTTCTATCTCATCTCATCTTTACCTTATGAATACGAATGCCTGTTCATTGTTACAAATTTAGAATAGATAGTATGTCTATAACCACATCATTGCTATATGTTCCTCTCATTTCCTAGAATTTTATGACCACACATGTTATTGTTAGAGTTGATATGAGAACAATTAGCATCTAATGATTGTTAGAATAGATATTATGAGCATAACCTCATGATTGCTATATGTTACTCTCATTTCCAAGATTTTTATAACAACGCATGTTATTGCTTAGAGTTGATATGAGAACAGTAGTAAGTGCTATGGTAGAATATGAGTAGGCCCTGTCATAGCTGTTTTCCTCTCATTGTTACATGATGTTTGAACAATGACATATTGCTAGAATATGAAAGCCATTGGGTTATTTTTTAACTTGGGGTATGATTATGACCACGGCATTGCAATTCTCTGTCTATGATATGTGTCACTGTTATAATAATCTTAATTCCGCACATACTCTGAACATGATTGTTTATTTTTGTCCTTTTGGTCTCCAATTTGAATTGTTGCAGAAGATGCAAATGCGCTGGCCTTCATGATTCCAGGACTTGGAATCACACCAGCCGATGGGTGGTGGTCTATTGCTCGTTCAGTTGACGATGGTCATTTGATGCCCATTCGCACGTACCAAATTGACCAAACCATTACATCAAACCACATGCAGTACAATGCCTGGGGCATTCATGACATTGATGGCTATGGCTGCTTCGTGTTCGAGAAAGACCCCATCTCTGTTGGGCTAGGCGTATTCGACTGGAGGCAAGTTTACAGCCTCGGCACCACTCCATGTTCCTCAGGCTCAATTATCTGATCATCCAACCAATCATCGATCATATCACCGACGATGATTACCGTGCTATGCAACTTCCGTTCGCCAGGGGGGACTGTGTTTACACATCATACCATGGGTTTCATGAATCACCATATCCAGAGATTCGTCGACATAGCTTGTTGCCAGATAATCTCCAGTGTGTGAAAGGCATCAAGCTTCCATGTGATGGATGTATTTTGCAAACCCGATATGCGGTGATGTGGTTCATGCCAACAGAAAATATGCACAACTTGATTCGTACTGATATCTAGACTGAGCCATGTATTCTACTAATGTAGCACGACCCTCTTTTGTTGGATATTATGTACTGTTGTTAGTTTGAAGCACTCCTCTGGTTTAAAGGATAGATACCTTTCTGGGATCAAGTGCATCCTAACTCACCTGCGTAGGATGTACTGATAATGATGATGGAGATGCTGTGCAGAAGCCATATATATCAATTAGGCTTCAAGTGCGTACTTGTTAGTTAAACCTATGGTTAAAGTGTGACACTAAATAAGACTAGTAAGTAGTACAGTAGCAGTACTAGTATACATCGGTCAAATTATTCATCATGTCCACACATTGAATTGACGTGAGAACACACTGTGCGTGAGGTGACACAAGAATCCCGGCGGCGTGTTCGGGTATTCTGGACTTCAGATTTGGAGTGCCACTTATATGTCAAAATCTTTCATCATTCACTTAAAACAGTCGATTGATCATACATTGAGTACCATATAACTGGAATTAACCGATGCAAGTCCAAGAAGGATTGGCCGGTGCTGCCGGCTGGCGTCAAGTTCGATCCCACGGACCAGGAGCTGATCGAGCACCTTGAGGCCAAAGTGAGTGCTGACAGCGCGAGATCTCACCCTCTCATCGATTTGTTCATACCAACCATCGACAGTGAGCACGGCATATGCTACACCCATCCCGAGACAGGTAAGACACCAATCGGCCGTCTACTTGCACAAACATATTCCTTTGTTTATAGCTCTATTTTTCTTTTTAGACACAGACCTAGTGAAGCAACTACAATTTTACAGTTAATCAAAAGTGAAACAAGTGACTGCAACATGCCAAAGATGTTATGAAAATGCCAACTACGTACACTAAAACCTGCATTCGACAATACTGCAGGTATCACACTGAATGGCCTAAGCAAGCATTTCTTCCAGCGCAATTCCAGGGCGTTCAAAAGAGGCACGTGGACGCGTCGCAAGATACAGTCAGAGTGCGGCATGCACGCGATGTGGCACAAGACCGGCAATACGTTGTCGGTGATGGTCAACAGCCGACAGATGTGCAACAAAAAGGTTCTAGTGCTGCACACTAACAAGAACTTCGACTAGCAGAGGACCAACTGGGTGGTGCACCAGTACCACATCGGGGACCTGGAGTAAGAGAAGGAGCGGGAGCTGGTCCTCTGCAAGTTTTTCTACCAGACGAACACTAGGGCCAGGAGTAAAAAGATTATAAGTTAGTTTGGTATTGGTACTTGTACTACGTTGTCATCCGCAAGTTGGTATTGTTGTTAACGATCTTTTAGTATGAACTTGGCATTTGCTTCCACCCATCATGCCGAGGGTCGACGTGGATATAAAGCTAAATCATTTGTTTCGAAACAATTTTTCAGGCACCTGACTTTTATTTGATGGGTAGCATAAGCACCTGCCGTTCGAATTCCCAGTTCTCCAATTTTTTTGAAACAAGTGCATGCACTTATTATCACGATGAAAAAACAATATACCTACTGCATCCCAGTTATCAGTCTGTACTTGCAGAATTCTCTCGTTTATTGAGCAGGTATATTGTTTTTTCAGGTTGAGCAAGTTTCAACTGGGATGTAGACTGCCCAGGCTTGGTTTTGTTTTTAACAGGCCCAGTCCATGACGACAACGGGGTACAAAGATCCAGCAGGTATCTACTGGCCTCTGGCCCGCCAGCGTTAGTTATATTTTGTCTTACAACATCCGTAGATAGTTTTTTTACTGAATCAAACACTCAGCCCAATTCTATTTTCCTCTTGAAACGCCATGTCCTACATCCGCTTTCTAATCTCTACCTATAGTTTTACTAGTTCATATACATTTATCATTATATTAAAAATGCATAAAGTTCCCTTTTCATATTTACAATCCTTATTTTTGTTGTTGTTTTCCCTCCAGCGCTGATTTTTTACCACTGGTTTTCCCTTAAACCAACTCAATTGTCCCACGTCTTATTTGCTTACAAAAACAAAATGATTTTTCTGGCAAATCAATAAGTGCTTAAAAAATGTTTATCATTTCGGGATTACAACAGTTCGGACTCCACCGAAATATGCAAAATAAGGTTGAACTTTTTGACCATGGTCCTGGGCACAAAATGGGTTGTAATAAATTACTTAAGAATTAGCAAATGGGCTGCAAATTATAAAAAAATTAGCAAATGGGCTCTATGTTGTCTGCCATAGATTTGGAGGCTAACTTGTGGGCCTACTAAGTTCATGCGTACACAAGGTTTCTCAAAAAAAAAAGAAACTGTAAGGGCATATTTACCCCTTAGTAGTTTTGGTGATTGATGACAATGCGTTTGCGGACTAATCGTGTGCATTGAGCATTTCAGATATATCATGTCTAAAGACAAGACGATTTGGTGCCCCTCGAAGACTATTGAAGACGGTGTTTCTCTATGTTTCTTTTTGGTGGATTTGAGTCGTAGGAAAGCTGTACTATTAAGATGGGGTCCGTGTTGGAAAGGTTTGGGTGGAATATACACGTACACGTCTGTTCCTTTTTGTACCCCCTTTCCTTTGGCTCTTTGGAGCATCCTCCGTCTCTCCGTGTCTCTGCAAAATGAAGGACTCCTACTGTTGCTGAACTGAGGCAGGCGGTAGTACTGCTCTTCGGAGCGGTACTACCGCAGGCCCTTGCGGTAGTACCGGCCTTTAGCGCGGTAGTACCGTAGGTGCTCATGGTAGTACCACTCCTTGGGAGCGGTAGTACCGTGGCCTCAGGACAGGCGCAACTGCTCGAGTGGTAGTAGGGGCGAATGTAATTTTTTACATCCACACCCTATGCGGTAGTACCGCTCCATGGGCACGGTAGTACCGTGGGCTCTGGCCAGGCACAACAGCATGAGCGGAAGTAGGGGTGAATGTAATTTTTTACATCTACGCCCTACACGGTAGTACCGCTCCACGCTTGCGGTAGTACCGTGTCGGATCTTTGCATAGATAAAAACTCAGCGGAAGTAGTCACAGATGTATTTTTATATGTCCGTGCCTTCTCAGCATAGACTATTCCTGCCTTGCGGTAGTACCACAAAGGGGCACAGCAGTACCGCTCTAGCGGGTCTACCCCTCGCTGCCTTAGCGCATCAGGACTAGTCTTAGCCCCTGCCGTGCCAGTGGTAGTACTGCAGTTCTCCGCGGTAGTACCGCAGGCCCTTGCGGTAGTACTGCTTGTGTGATGCGGTAGTACCACGTGTCGTAGGTTGAGTTGGTGGATAACGGTTGGATTTGTCCCTTGACTATAAAAGGGGAGTCTTCTTCTCCGAGTTGACTACCTCTTCCACCTCCAAGCTCCATTGATGCTCTAAGCTCCATTTTTGCCCGATCTCTCTCCCTAGCCAATCAAACTTGTTGATTCTCTAGGGATTGGTTGAGAAGGCCTCGATCTACACTTCCACAAAGAGAAATTTGATCCCCCCCACTAATACCTTGCGGATCTTATTAATCTTGGGTGTTTGGGCACCCTAGACGGTTGAGGTCACCGCGGAGCCATAATCCATTGTGGTGAATCTTCGTGGTGTTGTTGGGAGCCTCCAATTAAGTTGTGGAGATTTCCCCAACCTTGTTTGTAAAGGTTTGGTCGCCGCCTCCAAGGGTACCAATAGTGGAATCACGGCATCTCACATGGTGTGAGGGCGTGAGGAGAATACGGGACCTAGTGGCTTCTTGGGGAGCATTGTTCCTCCACACCGCTCCAACGAAGACGTACTTCCCCTCAAAGGGAAGGAACTTCGGTAACACATCCTCATCTCCTTCAGTTCCACTCTTGGTTATCCCTTACCTTTACTTGTGCAATCTATATTGTGTAATATCCCTTGCTTGCTTGTGCGCTTGTTGTTGTTGCATCATATAGGTTGCTCACCTAGTTGCATATCTAGACAACCTACTTTGATGCAAAGTTTAATTTGGTAAAGAAAAGCTAAAAAAATTTAGTTTCCTATTCACCCCCTCTAGTCAACTATATCGATCCTTTCAATTGGTATTAGATCCTCGTCTCTTCATTAAGGACTTTGTCGCCCGAAGAGTATGGTTGACACCATAGACGGTGAGGAGGAGCACCCCGGTGTGATTCCGTCATCGTCTACGGCCGATGGGGGAACCTCGGTCTCACGTGAGGAGTTCAATGTGGCCTTGGACACACTGAAAACCTCCATGATGGCCGAGGTCAAAGGCATGCTTAAGAACTTTCTTGATGGTCTTAAATTGTCCATCACACCTTTGGAAGTGGTCGAACCCACTAACAAGGTGACGGATGCTTACTCCGACAAGGGGGAAGCTACTAGTGAAAAGGTTCCTTTGCCTAGTGGTAAAAGTGGAAATGGCATCTATGCCCATGTTGAACCACCTCTTACTTATGGTGGACCAGTTCCCTCCACTCATTTAAATCATGCGGGTCCTCCTCCTAAGATTGTGAAAAATGAGGATTTTGACTCTTGGGTCTATCGCTTAAACGTCATTTAAACCATGTTAATACTAATCTTTAGAGAATTATTGAGCAAGATTTCTATCCACATGACCCAAGCAACTTTACCCTGAGAGAAGTCGCGGATCATCAATTCAATGAGAATACCCTCTTCATCATCCAAGACGCAATTCCTTCCGAAGACAATGCACATCTCCGACCGTTCACCGTGGCCAAGGAAGCATGGCACTGTGTTGTTTCTCTTTACAAGGGAAGCGCAAGCATCCAACGCTCCAACTATGAAGTGGTGCAAGATGAAGCCGATGAGTTTGCAATGAATGAAGATGAAGAACCTTGTGAGCTTTACCGGAGATTAACCACTCTCGCGATCTCTCTCCGAGATCATGGGAGCAAGGATACGGATGATAATTGGATCAAGTGCAAATTCCTCAAGGCCATGATGCCTTACCACAAGGCCATGTCCTCCGTCATCCGTCAAATGCCGGACTTCCACACCTTTTCCTCAAGTGAAGTGTTGGATGAGTTTGTGGCGATGAGGATCTTGGACAAGACCATCGACAATGCGGTGTTGCGTTCTCAAAAAGCAAAGAAGCCCAACCTTGCCTTGAAGTCTAAGGCTAGTGTTGAAGAAGAGGATGAAGAGGGAGATGAGTAGAGCAACCCTGAAGACACGAAATATGATTACCATGAGCACATGGCTCTTGCTTCAAGGCAATTTTGGAGCAAGAAGAACTCAAGGCCCAATTTCAACAAGAACAACTCTAGTGGCTTCAAGGGCAAGCAACGTGTGAGAACATGTTACAATTGTGGCAATGTGAGTCACTTTGTTGTGGAGTGCCCTTACGAGAATACGGAAGACAATGTTGGCAAGCTCATCCGAAAAGACAAAGCCAAGTCCTTCCCGAACAAGAACAACTTCACCAAGAAGACTCCAACCAAAGAGTTGGTGGCTCAAGAATAATACAATGAGGATGATGATGATGACGAGGATGGTGGAGCCATGGCCACGGCCTCCATTTCCATTGCCACAACTCCACGGGTGTCTCTCTTCGATTCTCCAAACGAGGACATCACCGCCAAGTGCCTCATGGCCAAAGCCACCAATAAGGTAACCCCCAACATCAAAACTACCATCATTACTAATCCCTCCTTGACGGACTGCATTGATGAAAGTGAGGGGTCTAATGAGGAAGTAAATGAATTTGAGTCTTTTATGAGTAAGCTCGAGGGCAAATCCAAGAAGCACTTCGTTGCTCTCTTGGAACAACTTGTTGAAGCCAATGACATGATCGAGGCTCATGAAGAAACCATCTCTAAGATGGAAGGTCATAGTTGTGACTATGCCGATGAGATATCAGATCTCTCTAATGCGCTTGAGGAAGAGCGTGTTCATCGTTTGGCTCTTGAGGAGTCACACAACGATGGCCATGCTAAATTAAAGAAAAATCTTGATCATGCCTTGTTGTATCTCATGTGCTCGACTCCGAGAAAGCTAAACTTGGGGTTGACCATGATAGACTCAAGGAGGAGTTTGATATACTTGACAAGGCTCACAAGGCCTTGAAGGGTGCTCATGCTAGCCTCAAAGAGTCTCATGATCAACTCCAAGTGAAGCTAACCAAGGAGAAAGCCACTTTTCCTCATATGGTCTTAATTGATAATGCAAATGCTACTAATCCATGTTGTGATCATGTGCATCTTGTGGAGGGGAATACCAAGTTGAAGAAGCAACTTGAGAAAGGCCTTGTCTCTTGCATACAAGGTGAGAAGAATCTTAATAACCTTTTGAGCAATCGAAAGGAAGTCGTGGCCAAGGAGGGAGTTGGGTTCGCACCCAAGTACAAGAATAAGAAGAAGAATGACAAGACCAAACGACCTCCTCCTCTCAAGCAAACTTTTGTGAAGGAGGGAGAGGGTGCTTCTAAGGAGAAGAAGAACAATGTGAAGGGTGGTGATGTCAAAAAGGGCAATGCCACCCCTTCCAACAAAGCCAGCGACTTTAACCCTTCTTATGTGTTGTGCCATGCTAGTGATGGGCATGTTTATGCTAAATTTGTTGGTTCTCCTTATGAGTACATTGAATGGTCTATTTGGGTTCCTAAGAACCTTGTTACTAACATCAAAGGACCCATTACAAAGGAGTACCTAAAACCAAGCATTGATCTCTTGTAGGTGTTTGCTTCCGGTGGGGGGTCATGGTTGCTCGATAGTGGAGCCACAAATCATATGACCGGAAGCAAGGACTTGGTGGTGGACGTGCACAAGATCCCATCTATTCCCACCAATGTCGAGTGGGGTGACGCCTTGTCTTCTAAGGTATTGGGTCTTGGCAAGGTTGTCGTTTCTCATGATCTCACGATCCAGAAAGAAATGCTTGTTGAGTCCCTTGCATACAATTTACTTTCCGTTTGTCAACTTCCACTCATGGGTTTTGCCACATTCTTTGATATTGTCAGGACCCCGATCCAATGCCACACCGATCTAGCATGTAACACATCATATCACTTTGCGGCCTCACGCACGGTATTCCCACGGGTGCCACCTTACCTGGCCCGGGACCGTTTGCGCCTTTTGGCTCACGTATATGATAGTGCCGCTAGCATCCATATGACAAAGAACCCGGGCTGACATGGCTAGTCGTGAACCCAAAGTGGCACTAACTTACAGGGACATGCATCCATGACCCAACATCGAACATGTCGGTCATCAGCGAGTGAATCCAGGCTGTAGCACTGGGCTAGCAGGACTCTGGTGAACCAGGCTGTAGCGGGCTAACAGGACTCCGGTATTCATCGCGTGACATTTTCCCGAAGGGACAGGCACAGGAACGAAGAAGGACACATGCCGGCCAGCCTAAGTGTTCCGGAGCAGTAGCAAGCTACCATGGCTCAGTGGAAACACTAGGAGACATTTCCCGGTAAGAGAGGCTACTAAGGATAAACAACTAGATAGTCAGATCCCACACATACCAAGCATTTCAATAACATACACACAATATGCTCGATATGTGCAAATACAACATGGCATCACAACATGACTCTACAACTCAAGTATTTAATTCAATAGGCTCCGAGGAGCGAGATATTACAATCATGGGTCTCATGACCCAACAATCAGAGCATACAAGTCAAAGCACAAGCGGAAGCTTAACATATCTGAGTACAGACATCTACAAATGAAAAAGGCTGAGAAGCCTGACTATCTATCAGATCCTGCCGAGGGCACCAGATCGTAGCTGAGGTAACAAGCTAAACGTCGAAGTCCACGCGGAACTACTTGCGAGACTGAAGTCTCTCTGCAAAAACATAAATTAAGCAACGTGAGTACAAATGTACCCAGCAAGACTTACATCAGAACTAACTACATATGCATCATTATCAACAAAGAGGATGGTGGGGTTTAACTGCAGCAAGCCAGCTTTGACTCGGTGGCTATCCTGAACTACGACTGCAAGTAACTCTTTTGAGGTGGTGCACACGAGTCCACATACTCACCATATCAATACACCACTATGGATCCGCTCCCGTCTCCCTACGAGAACGCCATCCATAGCACTCACGCTTATCTTGCGTATTTTAGAGTATCCACTTCACTTGTCTATGAACTGTACAGGCAACCCATAAGTCCTTTACCGCGGACACGGCTATTCGAATAGATAAGTTAACCCTGCAGGGGTGTACTTCTTCACACACGCTCTCACCACTTACCGCCGTTTACACGACATGTACTCGGCAACCTTCAAGCGGAAGCCCAGCGAGGGTGTCAGCCACGACCTGACTAACCACACAAGTCTCTTGTCTAGGTTTATCGCCTATTCGGGTTCCATCCGCAAGGAGATCCGGCCGGGGTGTCGCTCACGGCCCCAAACGATGTGAGCAGGGTTCCCAAGCCCACCATTCGGGTGCCACTTGGTACACCGTGCCACTGTTCCTAGTCTGTCCCAAGCCCACCTATACCGGGTGCCACTTGGTAGGCTACTAACACTACCTACAAACAGCAGAAACTAGTTGCAACTCCTGGACAGAGATCATGTTGATTAATAAGTCGAGAGAGTCAATTAAGGATCCCAATGTGTGGTAGTAGCTGTTCATGGATCACAAACACAGAACTCAGTTCCTGAGGACGGATGCAATGAGACAACCCACCATGTACTCCTACATGGCCTCTCACCGCTACCTTTACCAAATCGTGTTCACACACTTAGCTCTCAACAGTAGGACATGTTCACACACCTCCGATTCATCCCCGATGAATCAGACCTGACACAACTCTAAGCAATAGCAGGCATGCCAACAAGCATGAATGAGTAGGCACATCAGGGCTCAAACAACTCCTACTCACGCTAGTGGGTTTCATCTATTTACTGTGGCAATGACAGGTCATGCAAAGGATAAAGGGGTTCAGCTACCGCAACAAGTAACAGATGAATCGGTGTTGTCCTAATGCAGTAAAAGAGAGCAGGGGCGAGAGAGTGGGATTTTATCGGAATGAACAAGGGGGTTTTGCTTGCCTGGCACTTCTGAAGATAATATAGTTCTTCATCGGTGTCATCGATCTCATCGTCGGTATCACATCTATCGAGAGGGGACAATACCGGCAACACAGAAGGAAACACAATCAATGCAATGCACAATATGATGCATGATCATGACATGGCAATATACTGTTGATTGGCCTAATGCAACTAGCAAAAAGTTAAATGGAGTGGGTTTGAACACTAGGTTCAACTTCAAACTCCATATGTGCTTTCTTAAATGCCAACTAATTGAATTGTCCTAAACAGCAACTTTAAGTTGTTCCAACATGCATGAAAATGGTACAGATGGATAGATTGGATTTTTCTGATCATTTTTCATATATAATTTATTTGAATTGGAGCTACGGTTGATTTTCTATGATTTTTAGAAGTTTTAGGTATTTTCTGGAATTAAATAAATCAAATAGATTTATTTAAAATCCAGAAAAGCATTACTGCGTCAGCCTGACGTCATCAGGTCAACAGTGTCGGCCCAGGTCAAACCTGACGCTGGGACCAACTGCTCAGTGACTGTGCTAATTAACAGAGACTGTTAGTGCTAATTTAATCCTAACTAAAAGTGTCAGTGGGTGTGGGCCCGCATGTCAGTGATACAGAGTTTAGTTAGCGAGGTGATTAACCTCTAACAATGGTAATTAGCACTAACTAAAACCTAAACTAACTCTAGTCAGAGGCCGGCCCCACATGTCATCAACACAGGGGGGGGGGGGCAGTCGTGGTCAAAGTGGGTCAAACCCGCCGGTCAACGGGTCAAAGCCTGCCGGCGTTTAGCCGCCGGCGAGGCCAGACGCGGCGGCGTGCTGCGGGTTTTGCCCACAGGGCTTCATTTGCTACGCGAAGAGCAGCTACAGGCAGCTGGTGCTCGCCCGCATCCAGCCGTGGTGATGGCTTGGCCGGGGAGTGGCCGGAGCATCGCCGGCGACGAGCGTTGGCGGTGGTGGTGCTCGGTGATGCACGGGCGCGTCGCTATGGTGCGTTAGTGAGCAAAAGGAGCGGCTGGGCGGCACGTTCTAGCACGGGGAGCACCACAAGTAGCACGGTGAGGCCAGGGGGGGTATGGAGGCTATGCGTGCAGCAGCAATGGCGGACGGCGGCTTCGGTGCTCGTGGGGAACGGCGCTACAGCACGGGGACGATCATGAGGAGTTAGGGGAGAAGGTAAGTGGCTCACGGTGAGTCAGACAGTGCAGGCGGCGGGGCCGGGGAGGCTCTGGACGCGACGAATTCAAGCGACGGGGATCGCCAGCACCGAGGTTGAAGAAGACGCCCGGGACGGCGATGCAGTGCTCCCCCGGTTGCTTGGCTCGGCGTGGACGAGGAGAACGTCGATGCGGAGCTCGGGAACGTGAAGAGGGGGCGAGGGAGTGGTTGTGGCTGCGGCGGACGGCGTCGGTGTGCTCTGGCTCGTTCGGTCAGCCATGGGAGAGAGAGCAGAGGGGAGGGGAAAAGTTGCGGGCGAGGGAGAGAGAGGTCAGGGGTCTCTGGGCGTCTCCAGGCATGAAGGAGGGGCAGGAGGTGGCAAGCAGGAGCTGGAGCCTGTGGCCTGCATGGGCGCTCTCTCGCGGCGACAACAGCAGCTTTGGGGCGAGGGGAAGAAGACGACAGGAGGTCGCGGTGGGCTGGGCTGGCCAACTGGGCTGGGCAGCTGCAGTGCTGGGCCGCACAGGTAAGTTAGCCAGGTAAGCCTTTGTTCTTTCCTATTTTTATTTCTCTTTTCTATTTCTTCTGCAACTTGATGGCTTTATTAAAAATACTAAAACGTTTCCAAAAATCCTGCAAATAATTGTGGGCTCTGTTGGGATTATTCAAAATAGCCCACACTTAATTTCAGAATTAATTGAGCACTTAAAATAATATATAGCATTTAAATGCCCAATTGCAAATACTATATGATTTAATTTAGTGACCAAATATGTCATGGAAAAATGTGCAACACCTCTGGTTATTGTTTCTAGCATTATCCAAAAATGATGAACATTTTTGAAAGCCATTTGGACTTACTGAAAATATTTTAGGTGAACCTAGTGAATTCCTTTAATGCTAGGGTTTAGGCAATCCCTATTTCAAGTTTTCAAAAGAATTTAAACATGATGCATCGAAGCTAAAGCAAAGACAAGCAAGGCCTGAACTGGGGATGTGACAACTCACCCCCACTAAACAAGAATCTCGTCCCGAGATTCAAGCGTAGGGTAAGAAGACACAGGGACACAAGCTAACACGATCTTCACGATCCAGGTTGCACTTCATAAGGACGCTGACTCTATCACCATCTTTATCTTGATGTCTTGCTCCGAGAACGCCAACCGACATGACAATGAGAGGGGAAAGAAATCTCTAGAAGGATCGATCTTCTCGAAGGTCGAACAACTCAGGATTAACTCACGGAATGAGACATAGCAACATCTCTCGAGCTGAGAGGCAAAACATGCATCAGGAGCAACAGAAGAAACAATTTGACGAGGGTTTCAAAGTAGCTAGGGAAATTGCCATGATTCCAAAACGGGGCACCTCAGGGAAGGTGACTTGTAGAAATATCCCCTTAAGTGGCAAAAAGAATTACCTTTGATTTAGAGATCATTGGAACTCTTTATACTAGCCTAAGGCAATTCTCGAGCGATCGTTTGGAGGGGGTCGGTAGAATGGCATGCTTGGATTAGAATGGATGATGTGGATTACCTTGTTGAAAACAACACAAGGATGACTTTGGTAACTGAGGAGAAGCTCAACAGTAGAGAGTGAGTCCACTGGTTAAGAAGTTATAGCATAACCGAGGAAGCTGAGAGCAAACCCAGTTAGTGCCAATGATAACACCTAGCGCTTGCGCGTGCTCTCAAGAACTTGAGCATTTCCATATTCATCAAGGTTTTACCAACATCCGTGTCAAGGATCCTGGCAACACAACATACTACCATGATGGATAGTGATGGACGATGCAGATGCATAGGAAGATAACAGCTTCTCAGATTTCACCTTAGCGAGGCCAAGGAAACAAAATCTGGATGATCGACTGAGAGACATTTAGCACTCCGCTTCTAATGTTCTCCTTGATGTGCTAGCGTAATCCATAGATAATTATGGTTTGATATCTAGAACATCAAGTAAAAGGTCGGACTTCGGGAACACAAAAATACATAAGTAACAACTAGGGAGTAGATCCTACGAAATCCTTATGGGGAGGTGGCCAACTTCCTCAATCAAGATACTACAATATTAGGTCTTTTGGGTGGGTGGTGTTGGCCACGACAACCACTTTACCGGTTTACAAAGAGACCAATATTATAGTACTTTGGAAAACATTCCAACCATCATATCTGCCTGAGATTCAGATCTGGCTGGTGTTAGGATATTCTAGACTCATCGAGCCTAGAAAGTAAAATGAAAGTTTGCAACACAAATCGACGAGATGACGTTGCGAGATTCTCAGGAAATGAACTACAATAGTAAGCTCCAAAACATGAGCTGGTTCTGCTACACACGTGTGAACACGCTATCCCAGACAAACATGATCACATGGTAGTCTTACAATAAAACATTACCGAGTTCTGGTAGGGAACCATCATCGAGGATATCGAAGTCCCTACATAAGTCCGGATTAGCTCTTATGAAGGAACTTCTTCTCCTTGAACAAATCAGTCAGTGGCTTGGTGTGCTAGGGATACATATGGAATGAAGGTTGCAAGTCTCCAGACCACAGAATACTTCGCACGTATGCATGACTGATTTGGGATGATTCCAAAGGAAGCAACGTTGACTTTCTCGAATCCACGGCGGCAACTTGCTCCAAATGCACATGATTTAGAGGAAGTCACTTCTTTCATCCAAACATATGCTTCATGAATGGATCACGAAGATAATGCTTACAAAAGTTTCCAATGCTAACTTAGATGTTCAACATGAATCATGGAGAAGACAAAATGCTGCTGATGGGCTCAACAACAATCCATCCAGATGACCATATAAATGGAATTCCATAATTATGTGAGCAAGGACATAGCATTGGTCAGACCCAAAGGATGTAATGGTGTATGCTCGAGGAATAACCGCGAGTAAGACAACATTACGAACATCGTTGGTTCTAAATTGATTTGACGATAGCCCATACTCAAATCAAAGTTTTTATAAGACAATAGGTCCATCAACTGATCACAGGGACCAATGGATGAAGATATCATCTTTCTTCAACACACACAAGATATCCCTTTAAATAAACTAAATCAGACAAGCCTCCATCTTCCAACTCTCCAAGTTGTCGTTTAGCTTAACCAACTAGCTCAGGGGTATCCAACACCGATTCTTGGAGAAAGGGTGGTTTCGAAAACCAACTTGCTCACGAGCTCAACATAGCAGTCAGGTGACAACCTGATGATACTTCCGAGAAGATAATCGAAAAATCACGAACCACCGATATGCTATTAAGCTCGAGAACAATCTTGCTTTTCAGGGCAAGATGATATGATCAAAAGAGCGAGGGATTGGCACAATCCTAACTCATTGATCGAAGAGTGCACCGGAAATAAGGACTAGGTAGCACAATCTATCTTAGAATGACGATTCAAGAACCAACACGCTAAGAATGAAGTATTGTCCTTTAACTACCAAGCAACGGGGTTGCTAGCAGTATTGATTTCACACATCACAGATCACTTGTCGGTATTTCGGTTGCAACAACACGGGGACCGAGGAGTGAATAATGATGGCGAGAAGTATCACTGCGTCAAGAATTCATAAGAGGGTGTGCAATTCCCATGATATCCCTGATATAAAGATGGTAATACTTCAAGGTAGAACAGACCAGAAGCTAGATTGCAACTTGATCTGCGGAACACAACTGCTTTGACCCAATCCTGGAAATGGAAAAAAGGTACTGGAGTTTGTTTCTCCTAGTCACTCCGGAATAGAATGGATTGACGGACCACAAGAGTAATAGGCATCGATAACACGAATGCATAATCACTCCTGACTATCAATTGATAGACAAGGATCGGAATAAAACTAAAGGGGGACAACTCAAAGGAACATATGATTTTCTGAGTTGTGGATGCATAGATTAATATGTTGAACCAAGTTCAACAAGTTTCTTCCGGATAATCCATGCAGAGAGGTAAGACTGGCAGAGTCGCAATATAGAATGGAGAACCCATCAAGAGCACTCTTGTTGTGATCCTTGGTTCAAAGAACTTCTGCCATAAGTGGTTCATAGTATTTGGAAGAAGGAAATACCATGGACCTCGAGGACTAATGCAAAGGTTACTAATAACCTAAAGGAACGAGCAAACACTAACAACAAGAAGTAAGTAGAGAAATCTCGGGTTCAAAAACCCAGAAGTGGAATACCTACATACTAAATGGCATCACGGGATGCTTTCGAGAATGATGGCCAGAGTCATCACACTGGGACATAAATCATGGCTAGATTACTAGATGATCCCCTAGGACACCTAGGGTCATAATAATAATTCCAACATATATGTCGAGGCAATAGAGTACCTCAACTCAGCAATTAGTGTGATTAACCTGGCCCAAAGGAACATCAGGAACAGGAGGAAGGGATTTTGCAAATGCTTCAGACTATTAAGAAACCTGGGATGACTCGGACAATATAACAACTATAAATGCTCGAAAAGATTTGAGACATGCTACAAAAATGGTGGCATAACCACTCGATCATCATAATATCAAGGTTTTGAGATCAACAGTTAACATACAGAAGTAGTAGGAACTGAATTAAGACTTAAATCCAACAATCTTATAAGTCTACGGATTAGCAACACGTGATCCTAATAGAAAGAAGAGAAAGCCTAGTTTCTTAACCCCGTAGGAAAGTTAAGATGACTCAGATCAGAGGGCATAAGGTAAAGGAGTAAAAAGAGCCTTACGTTCCATCCCACAATCAATTCCCTTACATATAACTAAAGCATTTCTAGACTCAACTTCGACCAGTTTGGCTTGGTAATCCTACAGGCAGTCAAGCTCTGATACCAAAGCTGTCAGGACCCCGATCCAATGCCACACCGATCTAGCATTTAACACATCATATCACTTTGCGGCCTCACGCACGGTATTCCCACGGGTGCCACCTTACCTGGCCCGGGACCGTTTGCGCCTTTTGGCTCATGTATATGATAGTGCCGCTAGCATCCATATGACAAAGAACTCGGGCTGACATGGCTAGTCGTGAACCCAAAGTGGCACTAACTTACAGGGACAGGCATCCATGACCCAACATCGAACGTGTCGGTCATCAGCGAGTGAATCCAGGCTGTAGCACTGGGCTAGCAGGACTCCGGTGAACCGGGCTGTAGCGGGCTAACAGGACTCCGGTATTCATCGCGTGACATTTCCCCGAAGGGACAGACACAGGAACGAAGAAGGACACATGCTGGCCAGCCTAAGTGTTCCGGAGCAGTAGCAAGCTACCATGGCTCAGTGGAAACACTAGGAGACATTTCCCGGTAAGAGAGGCTACTAAGGATAAACAACTAGATAGTCAGATCCCACACATACCAAGCATTTCAATAACATACACACAATATGCTCGATATGTGCAAATACAACATGGCATCACAACATGACTCTACAACTCAAGTATTTAATTCAATAGGCTCATGACCCAACAATGAGAGCATACAAGTCAAAGCACAAGCGGAAGCTTAACATGTCTGAGTACAGACATCTACAAATGAAAAAGGCCGAGAAGCCTGACTATCTATCAGATCCTGCTAAGGGCACCAGATCGTAGCTGAGGTAACAAGCTAAACGTCGAAGTCCACGCGGAACTACTAGCGAGACTGAAGTCTCTCTGCAAAAACATAAATTAAGCAACGTGAGTACAAATGTACCCAGCAAGACTTACATCAGAACTAACTACATATGCATCATTATCAACAAAGGGGATGGTGGGGTTTAACTGCAGCAAGCCAACTTTGACTCGGTGGCTATCCTGAACTACGACTGCAAGTAACTCTTTTGAGGTGGCGCACACGAGTCCACATATTCACCATATCAATACACCACTATGGATCCGCTCCCGTCTCCCTACGAGAACGCCATCCATAGAACTCACGCTTATCTTGCGTATTTTAGAGTATCCACTTCACTTGTCTATGAACTGTACAGGCAACCCAGAAGTCCTTTACCATGGATACGGCTATTCGAATAGATAACGTTAACCCTGCAGGGGTGTACTTCTTCACACACACTCTCACCACTTACCGCCGTTTACACGACATGTACTCGGCAACCTTCAAGCGGAAGCCCAGCGAGGGTGTCGGCCACGACCTGACTAACCACACAAGTCTCTCGTCCAGGTTTATCGCCTATTCGGGTTCCATCCGCAAGGAGATCCGGCCGGGGTGTCGCTCATGGCCCCAAACGAATTGAGCAGGGTTCCCAAGCCCACCATCCGGGTGCCACTTGGTACACCGTGCCACTGTGCCTAGTCTGTCCCAAGCCCACCTGTACCGGGTGCCACTTGGTAGACTACTAACACTACCTACAAACACCAGAAACTAGTTGCAACTCCTGGATAGAGATCATGTTGATTAATAAGTCGAGAGAGTCAATTAACGATCCCAATGTGTGGTAGTAGCTGTTCATGGATCACAAACACACATAACTCAGTTCCTGAGGACGGCTGCAATGAGACAACCCACCATGTACTCCTACATGGCCTCTCACCGCTACCTTTACCAAATCATGTTCACACACTTAGCTCTCAACAGTAGGACATGTTCACACACCTCCGATTCATCCCTGATGAATCAGACCTGACACAACTCTAAGCAATAGCAGGCATGACAACAAGCATGAATGAGTAGGCACATCAGGGCTCAAACAACTCCTACTCATGCTAGTGGGTTTCATCTATTTACTGTGGCAATGATAGTCATGCAAAGGATAAAGGGGTTCAGCTACCACAACAAGTAACAGATGAATCGGTGTTGTCCTAATGTAGTAAAAGAGAGCAGGGGTGAGAGAGTGGGATTTTATCGGAATGAACAAGGGGTTTTTGCTTGCCTGGCACTTCTGAAGATAATATAGTTCTTCATCGGTGTCATCGATCTCATCGTCGGCATCACATCTATCAAGAGGGGACAATACCTGCAACACAGAAGGAAACACAATCAATGCAATGCACAATATGATGCATGATCATGACATGGCAATATACTGTTGATTGGCCTAATGCAACTAGCAACAAGTTAAATGGAGTGGGTTTGAACACTAGGTTCAACTTCAAACTACATATGTGCTTTCTTAAATGCCAACTAATTGAATTGTCCTAAACAGCAACTTTAAGTTGTTCCAACATGCATGAAAATGGTACAGATGGATAGATTGGATTTTTCTGATCATTTTTCATATATAATTTATTTGAATTGGAGCTACGGTTGATTTTCTATGATTTTTAGAAGTTTTAGTTATTTTCTGAAATTAAATAAATCAAATAGATTTATTTAAAATCCAGAAAAGCATTACTGCGTCAGCCTGATGTCATCAGGTCAACAGTGTCGGCCCAGGTCAAACCTGACGCTGGGACCCACTGCTCAGTGACTATGCTAATTAACAGAGACTGTTAGTGCTAATTTAATCCTAACTAAAAGTGTCAGTGGGTGTGGGCCCGCATGTCAGTGATACAGAGTTTAGTTAGCGATGTGATTAACCTCTAACAGTGGTAATTAGCACTAACTAAAACCTAAACTAACTCTAGTCAGAGGCCGGCCCCACATGTCATCAACACAGGGGGGGGGGGGCAGTCGTGGTCAAAGTGGGTCAAACCCGCCGGTCAATGGGTCAAAGCCTGCCGGCGTTTAGCCGCCGGCGAGGCCAGACGCGGCGGCGTGCTGCGGGTTTTGCCCACAGGGCTTCATTTGCTACGTGGAGAGCAGCTACGGGCAGCTGGTGCTCGCCCGCATCCAGCCGTGGTGATGGCTTGGCCGGGGAGTGGCCGGAGCATCGCCGGCGACGAGCTTTGGCGGTGGTGGTGCTCGGTGATGCACGGGCGCGTCGCTATGGTGTGTCAGATGAGCAAAAGGAGCGGCAGGGTGGCACCTTCTAGACACGGGGAGCACCACAAGCAGCACGGTGAGGCCAGGGGGGGTATGGAGGCTATGCATGCAGCAGCAATGGCGGACGGCGACTTCAGTGCTCGTGGGGAATGGCGCTACAGCACGGGGACGAGCATGAGGAGTTAGGGGAGAAGGTAAGTGACTCACGGTGAGTCAGACGGTGCAGGCGGCGGGGCCGGGGAGGCTTTGGACGCGACAAATTCAAGCGACGGGGATCGCCAGCACCGAGGTTGAAGAAGACGCCCGGGATGGCGATGCAGTGCTCCCCCGGTTGCTTGGCTCGGCGTGGACGAGGAGAACGTCGATGCGGAGCTCAGGGACGTGAAGAGGGGGCGAGGGAGTGGTTGTGGCTGTGGCGGACGGCGTCGGTGTGCTCCGGCTCGTTCGGTCAGCCATGGGAGAGAGAGCAGAGGGGAGGGGAAAAGTTGCGGGCGAGGGAGAGAGAGGTCAGGGGTCTCTGGGTGTCTCCAGGCGTGAAGGAGGGGCAGGAGGTGGCAAGCAGGAGCTGGAGCCTGCGGCCTGCGTGGGCGCTCTCTCGCGGCGACAGCAGCAGCTTTGGGGCGAGGGGAAGAAGACGACAGGAGGTCGCGCTGGGCTGGGCTGGCCAACTGGGCTGGGCAGCTGCAGTGCTGGGCCGCACAGGTAAGTTAGCCAGGTAAGCCTCTGTTCTTTCCTTTTTTTATTTCTCTTTTCTATTTCTTCTGCAACTTGATGGCTTTATTAAAAATACTAAAATGTTTCCAAAAATCCTGCAAATAATTGTGGGCTCTGTTGGGATTATTCAAAATAGCCCACACTTAATTTCAGAATTAATTGAGCACTTAAAATAATATATAGCATTTAAATGCCCAATTGCAAATACTATATGATTTAATTTAGTGACCAAATATGTCATGGAAAAATGTGCAACACCACTGGTTATGGTTTCTAGCATTATCCAGAAATGATGAACATTTTTGAAAGCCATTTGGACTTACTGAAAATATTTTAGGTGAACCTAGTGAATTCCTTTAATGCTAGGGTTTAGGCAATCCCTATTTCAAGTTTTCAAAAGAATTTAAACATGATGCATGGAAGCTAAAGCAAAGACAAGCAAGGCCTGAACTGGGGATGTGACAGATATTGATATCGTGGCCCTCTTGTGGAGCAAGACTCTTAAAGTAGCCTTTGTTGGGCATGTCGAGAACGGTCTTTATGTGATTAAATTTTTGGAGCGACCCACTAAGACCGCGACATGCCTAATGGCTAAAGTTGATGTGAGGTGGCTTTGGCATCGCCGTTTAGCCCATGTAAATATGAGATATTTGCAAAGTCTTCTCAATGGGGACCATGTCCGAGGACTAACAAATGTTAGCTTTGCCAAAAATCGTGCTTGCAGTGCTTGTATCGAAGGAAAGTTACATGAGAAGGCTCACCCTCCCACGACTATCATCTACTCGAAGAGACCCTTGGAGCTCCTTCACATGGATCTCTTTGGGCATCCATCCTTTGATAGTCTTGGGGGTAGAAATTATTGCTTGGTGATTGTTGATGATTACTCAAGGTACACTTGGGTATATTTCTTCAAGAGGAAGAGTGAAACTCACCAAACTGTCATCGACTTTGAAAATGAAGCTCAACGTCAACACGATGTAAAGATCTTGACAATAAGAAGTGACAACGACACCGAGTTCAAGAACTACACCTTGGATGAGTTTCTTAGTGATGAGGGGATCAAGCATCAATATTCCGCACCATACACCCCTCAACAAAATGGTGTTGCTAAGAGGAAGAATCGGACGTTGATGGATGTGGCAAGGACCACGATGGCGGAGTTCAAGTCTCCTTACAACTTTTGGGCCGAAGCCATCAACACCGCGTGTCATGTATCCAATCGGCTCTATCTCCGTAAAGGCTTGAACAAGACTCCACATGAAATACTCACTAGTAACAAGCCCAACCTCAAGTACTTCCGGGTGTTCGATTGTAAGTGTTTCATTCTCAAGAAAGGTGTTCGTTTGTCTAGATTTGAGGCTAGAGCTCATGAGGGCATATTTGTTGGTTATGCTACAAACTCTCATGCTTACTGTGTCCTCAACAAGTCCACGGGACTCATTGAGGAGACATGTAACGTGGAGTTTGACGAGAATAATGGCTCCCAAGTGGAGCAAAGTGGTACTTGTGATATAGGTGATGAAATTCCTCCCCAAGCCATAAGAAGAATGGGTGTTGGTCATATCCTACCCATTGAGGAACCCCTTGTGGCCGAAGGAGAAGGATAGTGCTCCACTCAAGTGGAGCCATCACCGACCCAAGACCCACACGCTTCCGAAGAACAAAGTGAAGGCCCTCAACCAAGCGAACAAGATAAAGGGCAAGATCAACCTCAAGATGGCGTTGAGCCACCAAGTGATCCCCAAGGTCGATTTCTCCCATCCGAGCAAGTTCAAGATCAAGAGCAACCTCAAGATCAAGAACAAGCTGAAGATGGTCAAGTTTCCACTCCTCTTCTCACTCCCGAGGAGGAATTGGAGCGTCTTGCCGCTAAGATTGCATCCAAGATAACAACCAAAGGTCATCTCATGAAGAATGTGCTTGGAAGCATAAGAAAGGGGGTAAGCACTCGTAGACAATTAGCAAACTATTATTAACATCACGCGTTTGTTTCTTGTGTCAAACCCCAAAAGGTCTATGAGGTGCTCGAGGATCCGGATTGGCTCAATGCCATGCATGAAGAACTCAACAACTTCGAGCACAACCAGGTGTGGAGATTGGTGCCAAGACCAACGGGGAATCATAATGTCATTGGAACCAAGTGGATATTCAAGAACAAGCAAGATGCTCATGGGATCATTGTTCGCAACAAGGCTCGGTTGGTGGCACAAGGCTACTCCCAAGTCGAGGGTATCGACTACGGTGAAACCTTTGCTCCCGTTGCTCGCCTTGAATCTATTCGTTTGTTGATTGCTTATGATTGTCATCATAACTTCAAGTTGCAACAAATGGATGTGAAGAGTGCTTTTCTTAAATGTCCTATTAATGAGTTGGTATATGTCAAACAACCCCCGGGGTTCGAGGATCCCTATTTCCCTGATCATGTGTACCAACTCGACAAGACACTCTATGGCCTTAAACAAGCCCCACATGCATGGTATGAGCATCTTACTGAGTTGTTGCAAGATCGTGTGTTTGAAATTGGGAAGATCGACCCCACTCTTTTTACTAAGAAGGTCAAAGGGGAGTTGTTTGTATGCGAACTATATGTTGATGATATTATCTTTGGTTCCCCTAACAAAGCTTTCAATGAGGAATTTGCCGCTCTCATAACCTCAAAGTTCAAGATGTCTATGATGGGAGAGTTGAAGTTCTTTCTTGGGTTCGAAATCAAGCAAAGAAGAGAAGGAACCTTAATAAACCAAGCCAAATACACTCAAGACATGCTCAAGAGATTCAAGCTAAGTGATGTCAAGCCGGCTTCCACTCCAATGCCCGTCAAATGCCAACTTGACATAGATCCCAATGGTAAAGCGGTGGATCAAAAGGTATATCTCTCCATGATTGGCTCCTTGCTTTACCTTTGTGCATCTAGACCGGATATCATGTTGAGTGTGGGAATTTGTGCATGGTTTCAAGCCGCACCTAAGGAAAGCCACTTTGTGGCGGTTAAGCGAATCTTTAGATATTTGGCTCATACCCCAAACTTTGGCTTATGGTACCCAAGAGGTGCCAACTTTGATCTTTTGGGCTATTCAGACTCAGATTGGGCGGGAGACAAAGTGGATAGGAAGTCCACCTCCGGAGGGTGCCAATTTCTTGGTTGCTCTTTGGTGTGTTGGTCTTCTAAGAAGCAAAGTTGTGTGTCTCTCTCGTCCATCGAAGCGGAGTATGTGGCTGCCGGTAGTTGTTGTGCTCAACTTCTATGGATGAGGCAAACTTTGAAGGACTACAGTGTCACTTGTGAGGAAGTGCCTCTTTGGTGTGACAGTGAAAGTGCCATCAAGATCTCTCTCAACCTGGTGCAACACTTCAAGACGAAGCATATTGAGATTCGGTATCACTTCATCTGGGATCGCATTAGGCGAGGAAAGATCAAGCTCAAGTATGTCAACACTCATGATAACCTTGCAGATATCTTCACGAAGCCCTTGGATGAAGCAAGATTTCGTGATAAGGGATGAGCTAAATATCATTGATTCAAGCAATGTAGCTTGAACCCTTGCACATCCCACCATACTCAACTTGATATCTTGTTTAGGTGTAGGCATGGACATAGGGGGAGTGTTGTTCTCTCAATGAACTCTCCATCCCCCCATTATGCATAAATTGATCAACTCTTTCACATTAGCCATTTTGATGGTACTTGTGCTTAAAAGACGAGTTTTGGTCATGGGCCCAAGGATAATACTTCACGGTGCCATACCAATTGACTCATACATAGGTGGCTCCGGCCACCACCCTCTCTTCTTGAGAGTTTTGTTTCGTGTTTGGTCTTCGTTGTCTTTTGCCTTCTTTTGAGTCGTGATTGTGTTTGTGTTGCCTCATGTGCTAGCTCTTTGGTGTGTCTGTTTGTGTGAAGGTTGGGTTGCAAAGGCCGTTTTCCTCTCTTGTTCGTGAAACTTTCATTTTCTTGGGTCTACGGTACTACCGTGGCTTGCCACGGTACTACCACAGGAGCTGTGCACGGTACTACCGCAACCAACATGACAGTAATTTTTTTACTGCCGCTCGTCGAGCGGTACCATCGCCCAGCGTGCGGTACTTCTGCCAGGGCGGTACTACCGCGCAGTTATGAGCGTGTGGGGGTTAAGAGCGGGCAGGGGGAGTTCTAACTCCCCCATACCCATTCAACTCCTTTTCCCCACGTCGTCTCTCTCTCTCTCTCCTGCCCAAGAATGGTGCCAGAGGACCTCATCGGATCTCCGTCTCCGGCCGCTCCCCTTGCATTCCGACCGGTGGGATCGTTCCCCACCTCGCCTTCTTGCCATGGAACAAGGTTTCTCCCCAAATCCCTCGCTCTTTGCTTCGTTGTTTTGTCTCTAGGTTTTTGGGGAGATGCATGTTGCTCTTGAGATTTGAGGCCAAATCTTTACAAGAGTAGGATGGAGGAGAGTAGTAGTGCTGTAGAGATGCTATTTCGTATGTTGCCACACGGAATATTTGGTATAGTGCCTAGATCTGATTCGCCCCGAATCTGACCCCGAGCGGTACTACCGCACTTCCTTGCGACACTACTGCTCTGGCCGTTGCCGCCTCCTACGGTACTACCGCTCCTTAGGAGCGGTACTACCGCGAGTGGCATAGAAGTAAAATTTTACTTCTGCTCCAGGCGCGGTACTACCATGCCATCCTGGCGCGGTACTACTACGGCTGGAGCAGCAGTAAACTTTTAGTTCCGCACAATGGTGCGGTACTACCGTTGAAGTCGAACCTTCCCTGTGGCAACTACCCAATGTTATTTCTACTTGTTTCATTTGTTTTGATGTGGTCTTTGCATTGATCCTTCTCGCTTCTCTTGCGTGTTCTTGTTTGTGTGTCATAGGTGGTAGCTCCAGTTCCAATATCCGTCGGTCAAATCCTGTTCGTGACACTGGCTCAAAGCGCGTGCGCAACCAAGATGAAGCTCCAGAGGGCTCCAATGCCCCCAACGCAGAACCAAGACCACCGCCACCAAGCTCAAGGAGCCATCAATGGGCATGGATGAGATACCACCGGCTGAGTTTGTCACTCGAAGGAAGATCAACCCCTATGTGAATCCCCGTGCAAACTTCGGAGGGAATGATTTGTTCTGAATCAAGCAGCAGAATCTTATCTATCTGGATGTGATCAAGGCTAAGTAGAACATCTACATGGACATGCACTGGATTAACATGAATCATATGAGGCAGGATAAGCACCGTGAATATTTTGGTGAGGCCCTGGACCTAGTGGAGCAATTTGGCATTGAGCACTTGCTTACTTTCCACCTGGACTTTGACCCGGCGATTGTGGCCCAGTTCTTTGCTTCGGCCCACTTCAATACTGGTGAGGAACGAACCATGACCTGGATGACCAATGGACAATGGATGACTGCTAAGTGGAAGGACTTCATGGATTTGCTTCTGGTTCCTGATGAGGGGCTCAACACGCTCGTTGGTGTTCACCCTCATGCCAACCCCGAGTCAGCCAACAAGAACAAGCTTCAGCCCTTCCTTGTTGAGAAGACGCTTCCCAATAAAAAGAAGGTGAGGGTACTGAACTCTTTCCTTGACATCATGCATCGAATCTTCCGCAACTCCCTATTTCCGTGCATCGGTGACAAGGATAAGGTGCATACCTATCTCGTGGATATGATGCTCATTTGTGAGGAGGCACGTCATTCTCAGACGCAACCACTTGATGTCTCATGTAGTGTGAGCTACAGTTTGGTGTGTTCAACTGGAAGGTCCCTATCTATGGACCTTACCTGTTTCTCTTGATCACAAAGACTTGGGAGAAGCTCTATCCCGATGATGAGTTTGTTGCCCCCGACCGGATTCGTCATGAGGCCATCAAGCTCCGCATCAAGAGCCAATGGGCTAACACCACTACCCATGCTGAGGCAGAGGCGGCTCAGATGGATGTGGATGAGGATGAGTTCGAGGAGGAGGAAGCGGATGAGGACATCTCTGATGGATACACTCCTCCCTCTACTGATCCCACTTGGGCTAAGAAGCTGAAGAACAAGATGAAGGCTCTGTTCTGCATGCAGGCCAAGGGGCACTACAGGACCCATGTTGCCTCCAAGGAGAGTCTTCAGCATGATAAGAATATTGAGGACCTTTGGCGAGATTGTGGAGAGTGGCTCAGAGGAAAACATCACTCCGGAGGCTGCCTGGATAGCCAAGCAGGAGTATCAGTGGACAGAATCAGAGGAGGAGCCCATTCCCGCTGCCGAGACCGATGAGGTTTGTGCTCGTAAGATCGACGAGTTTTGTGCTTGTAAGACCTAGTTCTCCATAATATGGTGTAATACATATGCTCTCTAGCGTATTTTGTTGTCTTTATTGCTTAGTAGCTCATGAGCCTATGCTATCCTATGCCCTTGTTTGTTATGCTCATAATTATTATCCTGCCTTCTTGCTTAGTGTTAGTTGTATTGTTGCAAGAGATTCCTTGTCTATAAAATATAGGGGGAGTGTTGATCCTAGTATGTGTGTCGTGTAGTCAAAAGCACTTCTCTAGAGTGCACACATCTAGGGGGAGCCCGTCTATATTTTATAGATGGTGGGTTTGCCTTCGTTTCATTTTATTTCCCTATGTGCAAATCCCGTATTGTCATCAGTCCACCAAAAAGGGGGAGATTGTAAGGGCATATTTATCCCTTAGTAGATTTGGTGATTGATGACAATGCGTTTGCGGACTAATCGTGTGCATTGAGCATTTCAGATATATCATGTCTAAACTCAAGACGATTTGGTGGCCCTCGAAGACTATTAAAGATGGTGTTTCTCTGCATTTCTATTCGGTGGATTTGAGTCATAGGAAAGCCGTACTATTAAGAGGCGGTCCGCATTAGAATGGTTTGGATGGAATCTACACGTACACGTCTATTCCTTTTTTCACCCCTTTCCTTTGGCTCTTTGGAGCATCCTCCGTCTCTCCGTGTCTCTTCAAAATGAAGGACTCCTAGTGTTTTTGAACTGAGGCAGGCGGTAGTACTACTCTTCGGAGTGGTACTACCGCAGGCCCTTGCGGTAGTACCGGCCTCCAGTGCGGTAGTACCGTAGGTGCTCATGGTAGTACCACTCCTTGGGAGCGGTAGTACCGTGGCCTTAGGCCATGCTCAACTGCTCGAGCGGTAGTAGGGACGGATGAAATTTTTTACATCCGCGCCCTACGCGGTAGTACCGTGGGCTCTGGCCAGGCATAACAGCATGAGCGGAAGTAGCGGAGGATGTAATTTTTACATCCGCGCCCTACATGGTAGTACCGCTGCAGGCCTGCAGTAGTACAGTGTCGGATTTTTGCATAGATCAAAACTCAGGGAAGTAGTCAGAGATGTATTTTTATATGTCCATGGCTTGTTAGCCTAGACTATTCCTCCCTTGTGGTAGTACCGCAAGGGGCGCGGTAGTACCGCGCCAGCGGTTCTACCGCTCCCTGCCTTAGCGTATCAGGACTGGTCTTAGCCCCTGCCGTGCCAGCGGTAGTACCGCAGTTCTCTGCGGTAGTACCGCAGGCCCTTGCGGTAGTACCGCTTGTGTGATGCGGTAGTACCGCTTGTCGCAGGCTGAGTTGGTGGATAATGGTTGGATTTGTTTCTTGACTATAAAAGGGGAGTCTTCTTCTCCAAGTTGACTACCTTTTCCACCTCCAAGCTCCATTGATGCTCTAAGCTCCGTTTTCGCCCGATCTCTCTCCCTAGCCAATCAAACTTGTTGATTCTCTAGGGATTGGATGAGAAGGCCTCGATCTACACTTCCACCAAGAGAAATTTGATTCCCCCCACTAATCCCTTGTGGATCTTGTTACTCTTGGGTGTTTGAGCACCCTAGACGGTTGAGGTTACCGCGGAGCCATAGTCCATTGTGGTGAAGCTTTGTGGTGTCGTTGGGAGCCTCCAATTAAGTTGTGGAGATTGCCCCAACCTTGTTTGTAAAGGTTCGTTCGCCGCCTCCAAGGGCACCAATAGTGGAATCACGGCATCTCGCATGTGTGAGGGCGTGAGGAGAATACGGTGGCCATAGTGGCTTCTTGGGGAGCATTGTGCCTCCACATCGCTCCAATAGAGACGTACTTCCCCTCAAAGGGAAGGAACTTCGGTAACACATCCTCATCTCCTTCGGTTCCACTCTTGGTTATCTCTTACCTTTACTTGTGCAATCTATATTGTGTTATATCCCTTGCTTGCTTGTGTGCTTGTTGTTGTTGCATCATATAGGTTGCTCACCTAGTTGCATATCTAGACAACCTACTTCGATGCAATGTTTAATTTGGTAAATAAAAGCTAAAAAATGTTAGTTGCCTATTCACCCCACCTCTAGTCAACTATATCGATCCTTTCACAAACTTAGTCTACAATCGACACTACCAACGTGAGACCGTTAGATGTCAATCTAACGACAATCATGCTTCTTCAGTCTCTGATCTTCCTGCTCCAGCCGCCCAAACCAGTGCCGCTGGAACTGCCTGCTCCCGCCTCCCGTGGCCGGCTGTGCTACCGGGCAGGCCTCATGGCCCCACCATACTCGCATCCCTTGTCTGTCTATCCCTCTACTAACCCACACCTCATGTTATTTTTCGGCGATGGCAGCCGAACCAGTCAACCCTTGTACTCCCCACCGCGTGGGCAGCCACTAACGTGTCTTCCCCGGCTCCGTGTCGTTCCCTTTGTAGGCCTCGCCGTCGTGCACCGCCCTGGTGCTCTCGGCGCGGCGTGGTCAACGTGGTCAATGAACGACATCCATCAAAAGTGGACTGTACGTGGAGAGGCTGATAGCTAGGTCAACGGCCGCACAAGGAAATGCCTCCTTATTACGCACAAAATAATGATTCCTCCACCTGACATCTGGGACCCACCGGAAGGGCCTCTGTATTTCGCGAAAAAAACATTCCCCCCACTGACAGGTCGGACCCACCAGCTATTTCTTCACACACAAGGAAGTGCCTCCTTATTGCGCACAAAAAAATGAATACCCCCTACAAGCTGGGACCCACCATAGTGGGAAGCTGACTTGTGGCCTACTAAGTTGACGGGGACGAAGGGCTTTGTCAACTTTGTTAATATGAACGATTCTAGCTCCAGTGATCGTACAATGTCCATCCAAGGCTGTCGGTGAGAACGACACCTATGGGATCACTGGAATCCCTACTACGGTCGGCGAACACGGGGTTGTGGAAAGAGAAGGTCCAAGAGCCAGCACAAGGATCGTTTACCCAGGTTCAGGCTGCAAAGATCGCGTAATACCCTAGTCCTGCTTTGGTGTATATCTGGATGTTCTTGTGTTGTTGAACTAGCTACGGTGCATACGTAGTCCAAAAAGCCGAATCCCTCTCCAATACGCCTCGTGCCTCCTTTTATAGGAAAAAGGGGATGCCATAGTGGCACACAGGAGGTGGAAAGGGTACAGTGTACAAGCTTATCGCCTTTCATTACGGGACAAGACACATTAAATGCGCCCCTTAGGTGTCCCCTTACTTTATCGAGGACGAGAGCGAGGCCCATCTCGTCCGTCGCCGCCTCGCCTCGCTTCGACACGCGCCCTGGCCAGCGAGGTGTGTGGCGCCATGTAGGCTGGCAGGCTGCTGAGGTGGCACGGTGGCAACGTCTTCACAAAGATCTGCATGCCACCACGCAGGTGCTTGCTGAGTTGGCCTCGGGGCCGCATGTTGCCACGCACGTGCTTGCTTGGCTGGCCGGGCTGACAGCTGCATGGGAATAGCGGTGGAGCCTTGGCGGGTGCGGGCCCGGCCGTGGCCCCATTGATGTCCTCGGCAAGGGTCTTGCCGTGGCACCGCGGTCGTCCCCGGCAAGGATGTTGCTGGAGGTCTCGTTTTCTGGTCTTCATCTGATTTTGCATGTTTGCGATCTTCACAAAGATCTGCATGCCACCATGGAGGTGCCTCCCGAGCCTTGGTTCCAATTCGGCTGATGATGTTGGAAACCTCGGGCTCATGGGTGGCGCGCTCCGCTAGTGTTGGGCAAGTTTCCCCAGCAAGGGTCTTGCCGGGGCTGCGGAGGCCGCCCCGGCAAGGGTCTTGCCAGGGGAGTCCACCTCGCCCTCTTGATCTTTGTGTTTCTGGTCTTGGCGTTGCTTGATTGTCTTGTGGCTTCGGCCTCCCTCCTCTGCCCTGCTAAGTGTGGCCGCGTCCGCGGCTCTGACTGCCCGTGCACAGGTAAAGGGGTACAAAGTAGAGCCCCTACTTCTGTACACCGACAGGAGCCCCCAGGCCTGGGCCACACATAAGCGCGACGCATTGTTGGGCTAGGCCCAGAACGTGCGCGGGCAGGAGGGGCCGATCTTTACCGTGGAAGCTTTCGTCCGCTGCGCTTCCCCACGAGCCATGTTGAATGCGCGACGTGGAGGGTCATGCGTGACGTGGGGGGCATGCGTGGGGCGCCTGCTATACGCAGGCATCACATCGTGGTAACTGGTAAAGAGGCGGCCCGTGCCTTCCCCATAAAAAGGAATAACCGCAGGCGCGCTGCTCATTTACCCTCTGTGCTTTCTCCAATCTCGGCACCGTTGTGTCCCCATCTTCTTCCTCCTCGAGCTCTCACTTCTGCTTGTCGTTGCTGCGCCCCCATTGCTTTCGATCCTTTGCCTTCTCCCAGTCGCCATGGCGCCCAAGACTGGCAAGGGCAAGGGGGCGGCCAAGGATGTCGTGGAGAGGGAGGCGCCGAAGAACGAGGAGGCGGTGCGGCGGGCGTAGTTCACCTACTTCTCCCCGTCGTCGGCTAACGTATTTCACCTCAAGGACTTCTTCAGGCCTCTGTGGGCGGCGGAGACGACGGGGCACCCCGCCACGCGTGTCATCCCGCCGGTTGCGTCAAGGCCGGCCCGAATCGGTACCCCTTCGTCGATTTCTTCTCCTGCGGGCTCTGCCCCCCTTTCTCTGATTTCTTCAACAATGTCATGCGCACCTTCGGCTTCCGTATTTTGGATCTCACGCTGAACGCCGGGGCGTGCATGGCGTTTTTTACCCACCTCGGTGAGGGCTTCGCCAGGGTGCTTCTCAACACGGCGCTCTTCCGCCACTACTTCTATCCTCGCCTCCAGCCAGGGGGCGCCCTCTCCAGGAGCATATCTTGGATCCTGAGGGCCCAAGAGAAAGGCGCATATCCGGAGGGTGCCCACAAGGAGAGGTGGGAGGAGTGGCAGGGCAGGTGGTGCTGGATCGAGGAGAAGAACCCGCCGGAGTTTTGTCGGGTTCGTCAGAGCCCGCCGACCCGCAGGGAGGACTAGGGCGACCTCGACGCCGATGATGTGAAGCTTTCGATCGCCACCACCAGGATCCATCACCTCACCACGGCCGGGCTCACCCTGTAGATGATTGGGGTGGACTTTGTCCGCCGTCGAATCGCCCCGCTGCACAACAATGGGAGGCCGGCCTGGGACTTCAGGAACGCGGCTGACATCATGAGGCTCCGCCCCGGCCTGAAGCATAACTTCACGGTGATGGGACACGCCCATTTCTGCCAGAGGCTCTTTCAGCTTGATGTGTTTGCCGACGGCAGGGTGGAGAGGACCGGAAGGACCGCGAAGGCCGGCAAGGTCATCAAGGGGCCCCTGTTTGGGTTGCCGCCGGGTGTGTTCCTACTGAGCAACAACACATGCTAGGCTGCCATTCTCGAGATGATGCCGGTCTTCAACGTGCACGGCCTCGACCCGTCCTGGGTCGAGCCCCCGGCACACGAGGTGCAGGAGTTCTTCGACAACTTTTCGGAGGGCTTCGACCACGACGAGCCGCTTCTCGTCGAGGACACCACCCAGGCGGAGATCGACTACATCGCTGCCAGGGTGGCAGAGGCGCAGCTCGCCATGGAGGCTGACAGCGCTGGCGGCATGGAGGATGAGGACAATGCGGCCACGGAGGAGAGGGAGCTTGCCCACTGGGCGGGGTCTGCCGGGGAGGCCAGCAGCATCAACACCGAGCCCCCCCTGTTGAAGAGGTGGTCGAGAAGTCGGCCGAGGAGGAGGCCGAGGCCGACATCCCTCCGGCCATGGGAAGAGGATGTGTCCTGTGGCGGGATAGCTTCGGCGAGCCGGTCCGGCCTAGGAGGACCAAACCGCGGCAAGGGGCCCAGGGGGAGTCCGTGCGCCAGACGAGGGCCACGAAGGTGAAGAAGACGATGAAGACCACTGTGGCGAAGAAGAAGGTGACCGCCTCTTCTTCGTCCAAGCGTCACCGGACTTTGTCCCCTTCCCCTCCTCCCGTAGATGTCGACTCGGAGGTCGTCTTCAATTTCGGGTCTCTTAGCCCGAGGAGGAAAGGAGGGCAGCAGAAGAGGAGGCGGAGGATGAGTAAGTGCCCGCCCTTCTTGACCTCCGCTCTTTCAGACTGTGCCACTTTTCGTGACCTGTTTTCATCTCCGTAGGGACAGGGAGACGCTGGCCCAGAGGGTGGCGAAGAGGGCCAGGGCGTCGGCGGGCGACCAGCCCCCGGCGGGCGCTTCGCACACGCCGGTGCTGGAGATCAGTTCGGATAGCAGCCCCCGGTGCAGCCCCCACCGTGCATCCACCACCTACTCCTCATCAATGTGCACCGGGGTACGATCTTTTGGCACTGACGTTGCCGTGGCTGTAGGAGGAGGACGACAGCAGGAGGAGCCACCGAGGGCCACCCCCAACATGCCGCCCCCATCGACCACACCGCCCCGAGGAGCGTCCCCGGCAAGGGTGCCAAGCACCGAGCCCATGCGCACGGAGGAGGAGGAGGTGGACTTGGGCACTGGTGGCTCCGTCCCGGCAATAGATATTGGCAGGGAGGGGGCCACTTCTTCTCAGCCCAGCACGGGTAAGTCACCTCCTTCCTGTTCCTGCTTTTTCTTCTTTCTTTTTTGAACCTTGATCTTGGCCTTGCCTCATTCTCCCTTTCGGCATCCAGATCCTCCTTGGCGGACTAGGAGGACGTCGACACCGTCATCACGGAGGTCGGAAAGGACGCCAAGGCCGAGGCTAACAAGATCGCCGCCGAGGAGGCTGCTGAGACCGCTACCGAGGACGCCGCCAAGGGGTCCGCCGAAGAGAGCGGCAAGCCTGCCGCCGAGGAGGCCAGCAAGGGTGCTGCCGAGGAGGCCGGCAAGGGGCCTGCTGGGGAGGCCGGTATGGCCGCTGCCGAGGAGGAGGTGGTCGATGATAACCCTCCTCCACTGCCTCTGGCTCGGGGAGGTACTTGAAGGTGGGTGACGACTTGTTCGTCCATCTTCTAGGGACGGCAGGCACTAGGGCGCCGACCGAGGGGGAGGTGTTCGATGACGAGGTGCTCGCGCCGCCGGGCTCGAGGTTGTCAACGAACGGAGCGCTGGTGGTGGCGGTACCCAGGAGAAGTAGCTTCTTCGGGCCATGGGCGCCAGCTTCTGGAAGCTCCTAGTGCTCCACCGCGCCCGTCTGGACAAGGCGAAGTCCAGGGAGGCGGCGGCGGGCAAGGCGGAGGCGGATCTCAAGGAGCGCGTCACCGAAGCGCAGGCCTGGTTCCGCTAGGCCCACAAAGAGCTGAAGCTGTCCAATACCAGCTGGCCGAGCACAAACAGGAGCTCGTCCTGAAGCAGGCCGACATCGAGAAGGCCCGGGAGGCAGCGAGGGAGGAGGCCACCAGGGCCGAGGCCGCCCAGTCCCAGCACCAGGCCGAGCTGAACTCCGAGGAGGAGGACCTTGTCGCTCGTGAGGCGGTGCTCGCCGCCACACTTCGGGGCAAGGACGAGGAGGTCGAAGAGCTCGTCGTGCAGCGGACTCGGGAGCTGGAGCAGAAGCACAAGGAAGCACCTGATGCTCAAGCTCTGTCCCATGGCCACAAGGTGAAGGAGCTGGAGGTGGAGCGGGACGGCCTGAAGAACAGGGCCGAGGAGCTGGTGAAGGAGAAGGACACGGTTAACTGCGCCTTGACGGTGGCGCAGGCCGAAGTCCTCGACAAGTCTGAGTTGCTCTCCCACGCCAACGACTCCATCAAGGACCTGAAGCTCAAGCTGGAGAGTCTTGAGGGGACGCTTTCGGAGGTCAAGGCCCGGGAAGAGACCCTGACCAAGAGCCTGGAGAAGGAGAGGCAGCTGCAGAAGAACAAGGCCGCCAACCATGAAGATTTCGTGAAGGGCTAGAACCTCTGGATCAGCCGCCTCACCGACGTCGCCAACAGGATCACCGAGAAGCTGGCTGCTATGGGGATGTCAAATGTGAGGTACACCCCCGAGCCGTATGTGAGCCCCAACGCCAAGCTGACCCTGTTCTTCGAGGGTGTTATTGGAGCCTAGGAGCAGTTTCGCTCTAACAGAGCGAGGTCTCTGGCCAATGAGGCCTGGCTGCTTTGCCGGGGTGCCCTGGCCAAGGTCCTCAGCAAGGTGGCATACTGTTACCCCAACCTCAACTTCGACGCCGCGCTGGAGAGCTTGCCGGAGGGCGTGGACCTTACACCGCTCAGGGAGCACATCAAGCCCATCATCAGCCGTGTTAACGAAATCGAGAGGGTGGAGGGCCAGCGCCGGGACTAGGCACCCCGTTTCTCATCGCCGCTGCAGGTTCACGACCAAGACAATTTTTATCTTTAGTTAGAACCGCAGCAACAATTGATGTAATATAACTCTGCAGTGCTTTTGGAACGATGCATGTCATTTTCCAATTTGATCTCTCTGTGTATCTCCACCCTACATTAATTAGGTAGGCTTGCCGGCGCGTAAACCCAGGCCGCGGCGCCTTGAGGACGGATCCTCAATGGCCTATTGGGTGTGCTTGCTGCCAAGCGAGCCACCTTTCCATTCTCAGCGCGGTCGCCCGAACTGTTGAGCGGACTCAAAATAGAACGAGAGCGTTGCCAATAGCGGAAGGCTACCCTACCATTCTCGACACAACCGCTCAAACTGTTGAGCGGACTCGAAACAGAACGAAGGAGTTGCCAATAGTGGAAGGGCCCCATTGCGTCCAAGTTTCATATACAGAGAGAAAGATCTCCCGGGAGAATAACCTTATATAAAAAGAATTGCTCAAAGTTTTTGCGTGACTTGGCTTTTCTGTCACTGCGCGAGCATTCACTGCACCCGCTGCATCCGTAGATGGTGCCTCCCGTTCGATTACCTTCTTCCTTGGAAACCATGGCGATGGAGAGCTGCTAGACTAGTTGCTAGACCAGATTTTCACAATTGTGCCCCCCTACCTGGCGCGCCAAAGATGTCGGTGAGAACGACACCTATGGGATCACTGGAATCCCTACTACGGTCGGCGGGCGCGGGGTTGTGGAAAGAGCAGGTCCAGGAGCCAACACAAAGATCATTTATCGAGGTTCGGGCCCGCGAAGATCGTGTAATACCCTAGTCCTTCTTTGGTGTATATCTGGATGTTCTTGTGTTCTTGAACTAGCTACGGTGCGTACGTAGTCCAAAAAGCCGAATCCCTCTCTAGTACGCCTCGAGCCTCCTTTCATAGGAAAAAGGGGATACCACAGTGGCACACAGGAGGTGGAAAGGGTAGAGTGCACAAGCTTATCACCTGTCATTACGGGACAAGACGCATTAAATGTGCGCCTTAGGTGTCCCCTTGCTTTATCAGTGGTGGGAGCAAGGTCCGTCTCGTCCGTCGCTGCCTCGCCTCACTTCGCCATGCGCCCTGGCCTGCGAGGCGTGTGGCACAATGTAGGTTGGCAGGCTGCTGAGGTGGCGCGGTGGCAACATCTTCACGAAGATCTGCATGCAACCACGCAGGTGCTTGCTGAGTTGGCCACGGGGCCGCACGTCGCCACACAGGTGCTCGCCTGGCTGGCCGAGCTGGCAGCTGTATGGGAACAGCGGTGGAGACTTGGCGGGTGCGGGCCCGGCCGTGCCCCCACTGATGTCCTCGGCAAGGGTCTTGCCGTGGCACCACGGTCGTCCCCGACAAGGATGTTGCCGGAGGTCTCGTCTTCTGGTCTTCATCTGATTTTGCATGTTTGCGATCTTCACAAAGATCTGCATGCCACCATGGAGGTGCCTCCCGAGCCTCGGTTCCAATGTGGTTGATGATGTTGGAAACCTCGGGCTCAAGGGTGGCGCGCTCCGCTGGTGTTGGGCAAGTTGCCCCGGCAAGGGTCTTGCCGGGGGAGTCCACCTCGCCCTCTTTCTCTTTGTGTTTCTGGTCTTGCCGTTGCTTGATTGTCTTGTGGCTTCAGCCTCCCTCCTCTGCCCTGTTAAGTGTGGCTGCGGGCGCGGCTCTGACTGCCCGTGCACAGGTAAAGGGGTACAAAGTAGAGCTCCTACTTCTGTACACCTACAAAGGGCCGTAGTGCTTCTTCAACCTCTGATCTTCTTGCTCCGGCCGCCCAAACCAGCATCAGTCGTGCTACATGCTCCTGCCTCCCGTGGCCGGCTGTGATTCCGCGGAGGCCTCACCGCCCCTACTACTCCCACCGCTGGCCAGGCCATCCCTCTACTGACCACACCCCCCTGTTATTCTGCGGCAATGGCAGCCTCACACCACAGCCGAACCAGTGAACCCTTATACTCCTCTCCGCGTGGGCTTCCCCTGCCGTGTCTTCCCTGGCTCCGTATCGTCCCCTTCCTAGGCCTCGTCGTCGTCCATCGCCCTGGTGCTCTCGGCGCGGTGTGGTCAACATGGTCAAGGAACGACTTCCATCGTAAGAGTACTGTACGTGGAGAGGCTGACAACTGGGTCCACGACAGCCGCAAGGAAGTGCCTCCTTATTACGTGGAAAATAATGATTCCTCCACCTGACAACAGGGACCCACCGGACGGGCAACCGTATTTCACGAAAAAAAATTCTCCCCTGACTGCTGGGACCTACCAGCTACATCTTCGCACACAAGGAAGTGCGTCCGTATTACGGGCAAAAAAATGATTCGCCCCCTGACTGCTGGAACCCACCAGCTACATCTTCACACACAAGGAAGTGCCTGACAGTCGGGACCCACCTGGTCGAAGCGTACATAGCGTTGTCATTCTGGTCGTGAACGTGTACATACATACCGGTTGATGTAGAGGCGCGCATGTGTCATAGTAGAGGCGCGCATGTGTCATAGTAGAGGCGCGCACGTAGCATGTACACGTACGTACGACGGACATGGTGCAAGAAAGAAAATACGACCACGTACGTACATATGGGCAGGGTCTCGAATGCCTACTCGCGCATATGTACGGCCAGGTCTCGTGTACATTGCTGGGTCGGAACGGAGAAACTGCATCGTCGTCGTCGTGTTCATGTGGAGGCAGCGGAATGTGTCGTGTTCATCAGGAGGCAACGGAATGCATGCTGTTCATCGGGAGCCAACCGGCTTGGACAGAACAACCGATGGAAATGAGGCATGGCGTACTGCAGAATGAAGGAAACAACCTTGCGTTCAATCGGCCACGGTCGAAACGGGATTCTGTTCATCGGGAGGGGTCTGGCGTACGGCAAAACGGAGGAAACGGACTTCTGTTGGACCTCCTACGGTCGAAACGGGGTCCGGTTGATCGGGAGGGGTGTGGAGTACCGCACAACGGAGGAAATAGACTTGGAGTGGTACGGTCGAAATGGGGGTCCGGTTGGAGTGGTACGGTCGAAACGGGGGTCCTGTTCATCGGGAGGGGTGTGGCGTACCGCAAAATGGGACTCCACGGGATACTGTTCATCTCCACCATCGACCTCCTCCAGCCTCCACGGGCTACTGTTCATCCACCGTCGACCTCCTCCAGCCTCCACCTGCGACTGTTCATCCATGGGCTCCTATTCATCCAGCCTCCACCGCTCGCTCCTCCATCGGCTACAGTTCAACCAGCCCTCTCCACGGGGTCCTGTTCAACCACCCCTCCACGGGCTACTATTCATCCAGCCCTCCACCGGCTAATGTTCAACCAGCCCTCCACCGGCTATTATTCAACCTTCCCTCCATGGGGTCCTATTCATCCAGCCCTCCACGGGGTCCTGTTCATCCACGCCCAACCGGCTCGATCGATCGGGGTCCTGTCCATCCACCAGCAAGACCGCGGGGTCCTATTCATCCACCCCCACCGAGAACTATTCATCCACCCCCCCCCAACAATGCTCACTGTTCATCAAGGGAAGGAGGCAGCAGGTTCGATCGGCTTCAGTTAGCAGCAGTAGCGAACGAAGGAATCGCTCGATCGGGTTCAGTTAACACTCATCGATCGATCGCTCGGGTTCAGTAGCGCGTAGCCTACAGTGCAATCACTCGGGTTCAGTTAGGCGAATGCCTCGCTCGAGTTCAGTTAGAGCCCAATGCCTCGCACCCATGCGCATACGTGTTCGAGAGAAACGCGCATCGCTCGGCCCCCGACCACCCACCGTAATCGGGAACTCCCCGATATTTTCCTCGCCCTCGCTTCTACCATGGCTTTTTTCGTCATGGACGGTCCATGCAGCTGCGTCTCCGGCCCGCCCAGGACGAAAATCCCATTTTCTATCATAGAAGTAGGAACCCACCACATCTATGATGATACTGGGTTTTGTCACAATTATCGTCATAGAAGTGTCATAAGTATGACAGAAATTTTTTTCGTCCGGCCCAAAATGTCGCGGATGTGTCTTTTTTTGTAGTGCATGGGTGGCAAAGCACTCTCTCCTCAGCCGAAATTGCTTGCTCCCACTATTTCAAAGCATGCCCTCCTCGCTCGAAATCACTGGTGCCCACTATTTGGGAGAAGCAAACTTACCCTACTATCCCCAACCCTCAAAACACGGACCCAAGCCCATAGGCCAAAAGGAAGGGGTAGAATTGTAACTTCCCCCACATTTCAGACAAATGCATCTATAAGACATGGTTTCCCCTCCCAATTCCCCATTCATACACCGTGGGCGCCAGATCACCTTCTCCCCAACCGTGAAACCTCAGCCCCTACTCCATGCCCCCACCGCCCTCCTCCCCAATGCCGGAGCCACTATCCGTTTGCCTTATTGCACTGGGCCGTCTGCCTCTTACTCCGTGTTGCCGGAGCTGCCTCATCAACAACCGTGTGAACCGTACCAGAGCCAATTCAAGCACGTCGTTGTGCATGGTGTCGGAGTGGTCCAACTTCGAACGCGTCCAGCGCCCCGACGCTGGTCCCCCGTAGCCGTCGACTGCCGCCACATATTTGCTTTCCCACCACCGGGAGCCACCACAACCGCGATGGCCTCACCGACTCGTTAGCTAGAGCTGCCTACTTCACCGGGCCGCAAGATAGGTCGTACACTCATCTTAAATCACTTTATCTAGGCGCCAGTCACCTGAATTTTTATTTCGGGTCAATCGATTCGCAATGGACAGAAGCAGCATCCCTCGAGGTGGTGGAGCTCCTTGGCTGCCGGTTGGCCAGGGCAGTGCTACTTTTGAGCTGCGTTGGGATTTCCTCGAAGAGGAGGGGATGATGCAATACAGTAGAGGTAAGTATTTCCCTCAGTTAAGAACCAAGGTTATCGATCCAGTAGGAGAACCATGCAACACCTCATTATCAGTACCTACACACAAAATAACAAATCTTCGCACCCAACGCGAACAAGGGGTTGTCAATCCCTCAGCGGTTTATTGCAAGATTAAATTGTGTAGTTATATATGATATGTCTCCAATGTATCTATAATTTACGAAGTATTTATGCCATGTTTACGACAATTCTATATGTTTTTGGTATGATTTGAATGGAAACCTATCGGCGTTCTGGATATGGGGGTATCTAGCCCTGCCTGCGTGCGGCCCACCACGTGGCTCCATCGATGGCCTGGTACGGCCTAGCTTCAACATCAACAGCTCAAGACCCTGACAAGGGGCCAAGCCTCGTGAGGCGGATGACGCCAAGACCTCCGAGGGGATCGACCTCTTCAGGCTGGCTCCCGAGGGGAGGAGAGTTCTATGCAAGGTATACCTCACGAGGCTCAGCTGACGTGAGCCATGACGGCCAAGGCCAGGCGGGCGCCAGCGGGCATAGAGCGCATGTTTCCTATTTGGTGCAAGGGAGGCAAGCCATAGGCGCGGAGTCCCGAGGAGCCAGCCAAAGGTTTCCATTCTGGTGTAACAAGATCAAGACCACCAGGATGGCAGGACAGAGGTCATCGCCGAGCCCACCGCAACATCACGACCAGAGGCTTTTCACAGGCGAAGACTACTTTTGTCAGGATAAGCTATACCACTTGTCCCCTTTCAAATCCGGCCATTGTGGGATCCCTTTCCGCCAACATTTGGGAAGAGGACCAAGGCCACTATAAATAGGACTTAGCCACCACCATAGAGGGGCATCTGGTTCACATCCCCTCAGCTCTCTCGAGCTCAAGAACACCTCACCTCCTGAGGCCAGTTCATCCACTGTACTAGGCCATCCTCAGCCCTCCGAGCCAACCCACCAAAACGCTAGAGTAGGGTATTACACCACAAGGTGGCCCGAACCAGGATAAACTGCTGTGTCTCTTTGTCTCTTCGAGCTCGTCGCGCTAGGCTTAGGAGGATCGCGAGTAGGCAGGCTGGGTAGGTTGAGACCTCCGCACGCACCCCAGAGTTTGAACCTCTCAAGGGTTTGCGGAACCCGTAATCCGACATTTGGTATGCCGGGTAGGGGTGCGTCGGATCTTCTCTTCCGTCGATTGATCCACCGCCACTCCGACACCTCCATGGCCGACGCACGCCGAGCTCACGCCAAGCGCCAGGCCGCAGTCACCGCTCGCGTTGCTCAGACGGCTTCGGCGGGCAATGGTTGAGCTCATCGTGCTTTGCCTCTGGTGGTAAACGCCGCCACGGGCCCTGCCGGCCATGAGCAGCAAGCTTCATCGCTGCACCCGTCGGTGTGCCGCGCTGGGTGCACCGCTACTCCGTCACTGACTCTAGCAACTTCTCCTCCCATGCGCGTCATGCCCCGGCGGACGCGCAGGCTGCTCTACTCATGACGCGGGAGCTCCTTCGCTACTTCCCGGTCGGTGACTTCTACGAGGAGTGGCTCGATCGGATCGCTGAACTCGTCAGCATGGCCGGGGGCTCAGCCGTCCCCAACCCGCTCACTGCCTCAGCAGCCACCTGCTGCAGGCGACGTGGCTCACGGGGCTCCTCCACCACCTCCGGCCCAGGGAGTCATCGTCGGGCCAAGGCATGTGGCACCACTGTGCGGCCCGCCGCGCCTGGCGCCTGCTCGGGAGGATGTGAGCTGCCAGGTGGTGCAGCGACCTCAAGGAGAAGTGCGCATACTTCCAGCACCCCTGCACCAGGCCCGCGTACCGCCACAGGAGGTGACGGTGAGCGTGCACCAAGACCAGGTTCCACCCCCTCGACGGGCCGCAGTGGCCACAGCAGGATGCCGCAGGTTCACCCTGGAGCTCCGCAACATCATCTTGTCAAGCAAGTTCAAGCCTGACCTGCTCCCACGCTATGATGGCACCGCTGACCCCGCCATGTTCCTGCAGCTATATGAGTTGAGCATCGAGGTGGCCAGCAGCAACGAGAAGATCATGGCAAACTGGTTCCTGATGGCCCTCAAGGATGGCTCATGTTCTTGGCTCCTGAACCTACCCGAGGGTTCGGTCTCTTCCTGGGAGGAGATGCGCGGTCGCTTCATCGCCAACTTCTAGGGCACTCGCGACCGTCTGCCGGCCGTGGGTGACCTGCGACGCATCAAGCAGTAGCCTGGAGAGACCCTGCAGAAGTACATCCATCGCTTCAACAATGTTCGCCTCAAGATTCCCAAGGTGTCGGACGAGGCCATCATCTCAGCGTTCACTGATGGCGTCTGTGATGTCAAGATGAATGAGGAGCTCGCCATCCATGAGGATCTCTGCACATCCCTGGAGATGTTCAACATGGCGAACAAGTGCGCAAGGGCTAAGGAGGGACGCCTCGACCTCCTAGAGCTCCCCGACGCTGACCCAGAAGACAAGAAGGCCAAGGGCAAGGATGTGAAGCGCAAGGGGCCAGCCGTGCTTGCGGCCGAGCCAGAGACGAAGCGCGGCTGCGACCACCCCGAGTCGTCCAAGAGCAACCGACTATTCTCCGTCTTCCACAACATGCACAACCACAACACCAACGACTGCCAAGAGCTCAGGGCCCTCCGCGATGGGCGCCTCAGTCGATGCCCCGAGCACAACAATCGAGGCTACGGCCGTGGAGGTGGCCAAGGTGGAGGATGCTGGGACGGACGCGACCACCGTCAGGAGTGGCACGACCAGCCTCGGGAGGACCGCTGGCAAGGCCAGCCTCACGAGGGCGCCTGGAGGGAGCATCCTCATGAGGAGCGCCCTCAGGGCAATGCAGCTCTACCTCCACCGCCAAGAAGGAACGAAGATCACCACCAGGACAAGGGGGCTGGGGGCTTCCAGGAGCCCCGAGCCATCGCCTGCATCTTGGGCGGCTCACAGGCCCCAGCTTCCCACCGCATCTTCAAGCAGTTCACACGTGAGGTGAATGCAGCGCTCCCCAAGCCCGAAGCAACTCGCCCTCTCAGGTGGTCCAAGTGCACCATCACCTTCAGCTCCTCATACCAGTTCAAGTGTGTGGCCACTGCTGGCGCGGTCCCCATGCTCTACTCTCCTGTCATCAGCAACGTGGTCATCACCGACTCTCATCGATGGCGGAGCGGGGCTCAATATCCTATCTGTTCAGTCATTCAACAGACTCCAAGTGTCGTACTACCAGCTTCACCCAACCAAGCCATTTTCAGGAGGGACCGACGATTCTACACATCCGACAGGGCAAGTCCGCCTCCCTGTTACCTTCAGCGAGCGCAACAACTACCGCACCGAGCTCATCGACTTCGACGTTGCCGACATCCGTCTGCCCTACAATGCTATCCTAGAGTATCCAGCACTGGCCAAGTTCATGGCAGCTACGCACCACGGCTACAACGTCCTCAAGATGCCAGGAAGCGGCGGTGTCGTCACGGTGGCATGTCAAGAGAAGGATGCGGTGTGCTCCCTCGAGCGCGCCTTCCAGGCTGCGGCGGTCGAGAACCCTGAAGACGAGGGCGGTGCCCTCCCTCCTGAGGTCGCCCCCAAGATGAAGAAGCTACAACTGGGATAGGGGTCTTGTGAAGGAGCATCATCCGAGGGTGCCGCGCTGAGCCTCGCGTCCTCGGACGCGGCGCCATGACCCATCGCATAGGAAGGCGCACCCGGTGCCCCCCTCAGGCTGGGCTCGGGGGCTCTCAGGAGGGCCTCAGACCTAGATAGAGTCATGAGGGAGGCGCTCGGGCACCATGTGGAGGCGCTCTTCAGAGCATGCTTCCCAGGAGAAGGCATCATGTGGGAGGCGCCAGGCATTCGGGAGTTCATCGGCAAGGCAATCGAGGAGATTCAAGAGGCAAGGGTTCTGTGAGGCGATCGTCACCTGCCATGAGGCACGATTCACTGCCCCGGCGAGGGTAAGGAGTCCGCGTCTGCATCGACATCCCCGGGCTCAACAGGGTTGCATCTCGGTAGCTCATCTGGCCGTCTCGTGTCGGCCGGTGCGAGGGCCCACCCCACAACTACGTACGCATGCCCTTCAGCCTGCCTGGCACGGCTGTGGTGTTCCACTGCTGCATGAGGGATGCCCTGGCGGCTCGCGAGGCCAGGCAGCAGGCGATCCTGATGGAGATGGAGGAGCACCTCCAGGAGCCTCCCGGGCCCTCTGGGCCTCCCGAGGCTCGACACCAGAGCGGCTCGTGAGGAACGACTCCAGCAACGTGCGTTTTTGGCTACCTCAACACCTCTTTAGCAACGGTACCATGTGACATCTCTCTAGTTCGTTCAGTCTGGGGGCGCCCCTCGGGCAGCATCATCCCCATGCCGCATGGGCCTGTCCCTGCGGCAGGTATCCCTTTTCGCATCTATCAGATCTAGTTTACCCTCCTTCGCAAGCTACCTTTAAGTTATCAATTGCCTGACCGACGCTTCATCACTAGGAACGTCTCGTGCCCTTGCGAGCCCTCCCGCGACCGCCTCATGATTAAGGACTAGCACGGCGTTTGTGCTCGGGTCCGTCCCTGCAACATCGCTAAATCCAAGAGGCTGAGCTCTGGCTCACGGGCCAGTCCCTGTGTACGTCACCTACCATGGCCCTTGGTGCCTTGTTCTCGCATGAGCTAATCGCGGGTGAATGAGTAAGGCCGCGTGACCTGGTGCCCCCGTGGCCACAAGAACCGCGCGCCGGTTGTTTTTTTCAGGATCTTTGCATGAGAAGACTGGGCACAGCGTCTGTGCTCGGGTCCATCCCTGTAGCGTCAATAAACCCACCGGCTGAGCTCTGTCTGGCGGGTCGGCCCCATTCATGTCACCTCCTAAGGTCGTTGGTGTCTTGCCTTCTCATGCAATAGCCTCAGGAAACTCATTTGGTGTGATACGTCTCCAACGTATCTATAATTTTTGATTGTTCCATGCTATTATATTACCCCTTTTGGATGTTTATGGGCTTTATTTTACACATTTATATCATTTTGGGACTAACCTACTAACCGGAGGCCCAACCCGTATTGTTGTTTTTTGCCTATTTCATTATTTCGAAGAAAAGGAATATCAAACGGAGTCCAAACGGAATGAAACCTTCGGGAGCGTGATTTTTCGAACGAACGTGATCCGGAGAACTTGGAGTGCAAGTCAAGAAGCTTGCGAGGCGGCCAGGAGACAGGAGGGCGCGCCCACCCCCTCTAGGCGCGCCCCTATCTCCTGGGCCCCATAGGCGGCCACCGACGTACTTCTTCCTTCTATATATACCTACGTACCCCGAAAACATCCAGGGAGCCGACGAAACAAAATTTTCACCACCGTAACCTTCTGTATCCGCGAGATCCCATCTTTGAGCCTTCGCCGGTGCTCCGCCGGAGGGGGAATCAACCACGGAGGGCTTCTACATCAACACCATAGCCCCTCCGATGAGTTGTGAGTAGTTTACTACATACCTTCGGGTCCATAGCTATTATCTAGATGGCTTCTTCTCTCTTTTTGGATCTCAATACAATGTTCTCCCCCTCTCTTGAGGAGATCTATTCGATGTAAACTCTTTTTGTGGTGTGTTTGTCGAGATCCGATGAATTGTTGGTTTATGATCAAGTTTATCTATAAGAAATATTTGAATCTCCTCTGAATTCTTTTATGTATGATTGAGTTATCTTTGCAAGTCTCTTCGAATTATCAGTTTGGTTTGGCCTACTATATTGATCTTTCTTGCCATGGGAGAAGTGCTTAGCATTGGGTTCAATCTTGCGGTGTCCTTTCCCAGTGACAGCAATGGCAGCAAGGCACGTATTGTATTGTTGCCATCGAGGATAAAAAGATGGGGTTTATATCATATTGCATGAGTTTATCCCTCTACATCATGTCATCTATCTTAATGCGTTACTCTGTTCTTTATGAACTTAATACTCCAGATGCAGGCAGGAGTCAGTCGACGTATGGAGTAATAGTAGTAGATAAAGGCAGGAGTCGGTCTACTTGTTGCGGACGTGATTCCTATATACATGATCATGCCTAGATAATCTCATAATTATTCGCTTTTCTATCAATTCCTCGACAGTAATTTGTTCACCCACCGTAATACTTATGCTATCTTGAGAGAAGCCACTAGTGAAACCTATGTCCCCCGGGTCTATCTTTTATCATATAAAGCTTTCAATCTAGTTTTATTTGCATCTTTACTTTTTGCATCTATATTATAAAATACCAAAAATATATTTATCTTATCATACTATATCTATCAGATCTCACTTTCGCAAGTGGCCGTGAAGGGATTGACAACCCCTTTATTGCGTTGGTTGCGAGTTCTTTGTTTGTTTGTGTAGGTGCGTGGGACTTTTGAGGAGCCTCCTACTGGATTGATAACTTGGTTCTCAAAAACTGATGGAATACTTACGCTACTTTGCTGCATCACCCTTTCCTCTTCAAGGAAAACCAACACAAGCTCAATACGTAGCAAGAAGGATTTCTGGCGCCGTTGCCGGGGAGGTCTTCGCTCAAGTCAAGACATACCAAGTACCCATCACAAACTCATCTCCCTCGCATTTACATTATTTGCCATTCGCCTCTCGTTTTCCTCTCCCCCACTTCACCCTTGCCGTTTTATTTGCCCTCTCTTTCCCAATCTTCTCCTCTCTTTTTTGCTTGCCTTTTTCTGTTTGCTTGTGTGTTGGATTACTTGTTGCCATGGCGCAAGATAATACCAAATTGTGTGATTTCTCCAATACCAATAATAATGATTTCCTTAGTACTCCAATTGCTCCTCGTAATGATGTTGAGTCTTGTGAAATCAATACTGCTTTGCTGAATCTTGTTATGAAAGATCAATTCGCCGACCTTCCTAGTGAAGATGCCGCTACTCATCTAAACAACTTTGTTGATTTGTGTGATCTGCAAAAGAAGAGAGATACGGATAATGATATTGTTAAATTGAACTTGTTTTCATTTTCAATTAGAGATCGTGCTAAAGTTTGGTTTTCGTCTTTGCCTACAAATAGTATTGATTCTTGGAACAAGTGCAAAGATACTTTTATCTCTAAGTATTTACCTCCAGCTAAGATTATCACTCTTAGGAACGATATTATGAATTTTAAACAACTTGATCATGAGCATGTTGCCCAATCTTGAGAAAGAATGAAATTGATGATTCGCAATTGCCCTACTCATGGTTTGAATTTATGGATGATCATACAAAATTTTTATGCTGGTTTGAACTTTGCTTCTAGAAATCTTTTAGATTCGGCCACGGGAGGCACGTTTATGGAAATCACGTTAGGAGATGCTACAAAACTCCTTGATAATATTATGGCCAATTATTCTCAATGGCACACCGAAAGATCTACTAGTAAAAAAGTGCATGCTATAGAAGAAATTAATGTTTTGAGTGGAAAGATGGATGAACTTATGAAGTTGTTTGCTACTAAGAGTGCTCCTTTTGATCCTAATGATATGCCTTTGTCTACTTTGATTGAGAATACTAATGAATCTATGGATGTGAATTTTGTTGGTAGGAATAGTTTTGGAAACAATGCTTATGGAGGAAACTTTAATTCTAGACCGTTCCCTAGTAATTCCTCTAATAATTATGGAAATTCCTACAATAATTCTTATGGTAATTTTAATAAGATGCCCTCTGATTTTGAGAATAGTGTGAAAGAATTTATGATCTCTCAAAAGAATTTTAATGCTTTGCTTGAAGAAAAATTGCTCAAAGTTGATGATTTGGCTAGGAATGTTGATAGACTTTCGCTTGATGTTGATTCTCTTAAACTTAGATCTTCTCCTCCTAAGCATGATATCAATGATTCTCTCAAAGCCATGAGAATTTCCATTGATGAGTGCAAGGAAATAACCGCTAGATTGTGTGCTAAGAAAGATTGCTTTGTAAAGGCGTGTTCTTCTAGTTTCAATGAAAATAATGATGAAGATCTTAAAGTTATTGATGTGTCTCCTATTAGATCTTTGTTTTTCAATATGAATCTTGATAATAATGGGACTGGAGATGAGTCAAGTTTAGTTAGAAGGCGTCCCAAGAATTTGGAGTTTTTAGATCTTGATGCTAAATTTGGTAAAAGTGGGATTGGAGAGGTCATGACTTTAAATAGTATTGAACCCACCATCTCGGATTTCAAGGAATTTGATTATGATAATTGTTCTTTAGAAGGTTGTATTTCCTTGTTGCAATCCATTGTTAATTCTCCTGATGCTTATAGTCAAAATAAAGCTTTTACCAAACATATCGTTGATGCCTTGATGCAATCTTATGATGAAAAACTTAATTTGGAAGTTTCTATACATAGAAAACTTAATGAGGAGTGGGAACCTACTATAAAGATTAGAACTAAAGATCATGAGTGTTTTGCTTTGTGTGATTTGGGTGCTAGTGTTTCCACGATTCCGAAAACTTTATGTGATATTCTAGGTTTTCATGATCTTGACGATTGCTCTTTAAATTTGCACCTTGCGGACTCCACCATTAAAAAGCCAATGGGAACGATCAATGATGTTCTCATTGTTGCAAATAGAAATTTGGTGCGCGTAGATTTTATCGCTCTTGATATAGATTGCAATCTTTCTTGCCCTATTATTCTTGGTAGACCTTTCCTTAGAACGATTGGTGCGATTATTGATATGAAGGAAGGGAATATTAGATTCCAATTTCCATTAAAGAAAGGCATGGAGAACTTTCCAAGAAAGAAAGTCAAATTACCTTATGAATCTATCATGCGGGCACTTATGAATTGAGTGCCAAAGATGGCATTACTTAGATCTACCTTCGCTTTTATGCCTAGCTAGGGGCGTTAAACGATAGCGCTAGTTGGGAGGCAACCCAATTTTATTTGTGTTTTTTTGTTTTTGTTTCTGTTTAGTAATAAATTTTGATTCTACCTTCTGTTTAGATGTGTTTTTATGTTTTTATTATTGTTTGTGCATAGTAGAACCTATAGGATAACCTATGATGATGGTTGATTTGATTCTGCTGAAAAACAGGAACTTTGCACGGACGAAATTAGTTTTGTTAAATCACAGAAACGTGCTTTTGCATTGATTCTTTTTGTTTCTGATCTATAGACAAATTGTCCAGGACTTCCTATTCTGGTAGGATTTTTAGATTTCCAGAAGTGTGCGTTAGTTACATATTTCTACAGACTGTTCTGTTTTTGACAAATTCTGTTTTTCGTGTGTTGTTTGCTTATTTTGATGCATCTATGGCTAGTAAAATAGTTTATAAACCATAGAGAAGTTGGAATATAGTAGGTTTAACACCAAAATAAATAAATAATGAGTTCATTACAGTACCTTATGTGGTGGTTTTGTTTTCTTTCAGTAACGGAGCTTATAAGATTTCCTGTTGAGTTTTGTGTTGTGAAGTTTCCAAGTTTTGGGTAAAGCTTTGATGGACTATGGAATAAGGAGTGGAAAGAGCCTATGCTTGGGGATGCCCATGGCACCCCAAGATATTCAAGAATAGCCAAAATCCTAAGCTTGGGGATGCCCCGGGAAGGCATCCCCTCTTTCGTCTTCGTTCATTGGTAACTTTACTTGGAGCTATATTTTTATTCGCCGCATGATAAGTGTTTTGCTTAGAGCGTCGTGTATTATATTAGTCTTTGCTTTTTAGTTTACCACAATCATCCTTGCTATACACACCTTTTGGGAGAAGCCTACGTGATTAGAATTTACTAGAATATGCTATGTGCTTCACTTATATCTTTTGAGCTTGATAGTTTTTGCTCTAGTGCTTCACTTATATCTTTTAGAGCACGGCGGTGGCTTAATTTTGTAGAAATTGCTAGTCTCTCATGCTTCACTTATATTATTTTTAGAGTCTTTTAGAACAGCATGGTATTTGCTATGGTTATAAAATTGGTCCTAGAATGATAGGCATCCAAGTTGGGTATAATAAAAACTATCATAGGAAGTGAATTGGATGCTATGATCAATTTGATACTCGATAATTATTTTAAGATATGGAGGTAGTGATATTAAAGTCATGCTATTTGGGTGATTATGAATTTAAAGAATGCTTGTGTTGAAGTTAGCAAGTCCCGTAGCATGCACATATGGTTAAAGTTGTGTAACAAATTTCAAACATGAAGCGTACCCGGCTTGTGCATCCTTATGAGTGGCGATCGGGGACGAGCGCTGGTCTTTTCCTACCAATCTATCCCTCTAGGAGCATGCGCGTAGTGCTTGATTTTTGATGACTTCTAAATTTTTGCAATAAGTATATGAGTTCTTTTGACTAATGGTGAGTCCATGGATTATACGCACTTTTACCTTTCCACCATTGCTAGCCTCTTCGGTACCGTGCATTGCCCTTTCTCACCTTGAGAGTTGGTGCAGACTTCGATGGTGCATCCAAACCCCGTGATACGATACACTCTATCACACATAAACCTCCTTATATCTTCCTCAAAACAGCCACCATACCTACCTATTATGGCATTTCCATAGCCATTCCGAGATATATTGCCATGGAACTTTCCACCGTTCCGTTCATCATCATCATGACATACATTACTTTTGTCGTATTGCCATTGCATGATCATGTAGTTGACATCGTATTTGTGGCAAAGCCACCATGCATAATTTTTCATACATGTCTGTGACGCCCCCGATTTAATCGTACACTAATCATGCACGCAAATGTGTACGATCAAGATCAGGGACTCACGGGAAGATATCACAACACAACTCTACAAATAAAATAAGTCATACAAGCATCATAATACAAGCCAGGGGCCTCGAGGGCTCGAATACAAGTGCTCGATCATAGACGGGTCAGCGGAAGCAACAATATCTGAGTACAGACATAAGTTAAACAGGGTGCCATAAGATGGCTAGCACAAACTGGGATACAGATCGAAAGAGGCGCAGGCCTCCTGCCTGGGATCCTCCTAACTACTCCTGGACGTCGTCAGCGGGCTGCAAGTAGTAGTAGGCACCTCCGGTGTAGTAGGCGTCGTCGTCGACGGTGGCGTCTGGCTCCTGGACTCCAGCATCTGGTTGCGACAACCAGAAAGAAAGGAAAGGGGGAAAAAGGGGGGAGAAAGCAACCGTGAGTACTCATCCAAAGTACTCGCAAGCAAGGAACTACACTACATATGCATGGGTATATGTGTAAGGGGGCCATATCAGTGGACTGAACTGCAGAAGGCTAGAATAAGAGGGGGATAGCTAATCCTGTCGAAGACTACGCTTCTGGCAGCCTCCGTCTGGCAGCATGTAGAAGAGAGTAGAATGAAGTCCTCCAAGTAGCATCTCCAAGTAACATCTCCAAGTAGCATCTCGAGTAGCATAATCCTACCCGGCGATCCTCTCCTCGTCGCCCTGCGGAAAAGCGATCACCGGGTTGTCTGTGGAACTTGGAAGGGTGTGTTTTATTAAGTATCCGGTTCTAGTTGTCATAAGGTCAAGGTACAACTCCAAGTCGTCCTGTTACCGAAGATCACGGCTATTCGAATAGATTAACTTCCCTGCAGGGGTGCACCACATAGCCCAACACGCTTGATCCCATTTGGCCGGACACACTTTCCTGGGTCATGCCCGGCCTCGGAAGATCAACACGTCGCAGCCCCACCTAGGCAAAACAGAGAGGCCAGCACGCCGGTCTAAACCTAAGCGCACAGGGGTCTGGGCCCATCGCCCATAGCACACCTGCACGTTGCGAGGGCGGCCGAAAGCAGACCTAGCCTAGTGGCGTTCCAGTCCAATTCGGCGCGCGCCGCTCCGTCGTTGATGTCTGAAGAGCTTCGGCTGATACCACGACGTCGGGATACCCATAACTACTCCCACGTAGATGGTTAGTGCGTATAGGCTCGTAGCCAGACTCAGATCAAATACCAAGATCTCGTTAAGCGTGTTAAGTATCCGCGAACGCCGAACAGGGCCAGGCCCACCTGTCTCCTAGGTGGTCTCAACCTGCCCTGTCGCTCCGCCACAAAGTAACCGTCGGGGACCGTCGGGAACCCAGGCCCACCTCTACCGGGATGGAGCCACCTGTCCTTTCAGCCCCCAACTCCGTACAGTATCACAGGTAATGTAACAGTGTAAAGTATATAGTATATGCCCGTGATCACCTCCCGAAGTGATCACAGCCCAGTAGTATAGCATGGCAGACGGACAAGAGTGTAGGGCCACTGATGGAACACTGGCATCCTATACTAAGCATTTAGGATTGCAGGTAAGGTATCAATGACTGTAGCAACAATGACAGGCTATGCATCAGAATAGGATTAACGGAAAGCAGTAACATGCTACACTACTCTAATGCAAGCAGTATAGAGAAGAGTAGGCGATATCTGGTGATCAAAGGGGGGGGGGGCTTGCCTGGTTGCTCTGGCAAGAGAGAGGGGTCGTCGGTGACGTAGTCGATCACAGGGACATCAGCATCGGTCTCGAGGTCTATCGGAGAGAAGAGGGGGAAGTACAGTAAATACATAGCAGGCAAGTGCATGACAGGACAACCGATAGAGCTAGACATGTTCTAACGCAGCGCTAGGCGATACTGGCGAAGGGGGAAACATCCGGGAAAGTCTTCCCGGTTCCGGACGTCTGTCAGACAGTTGAACCGGAGAGGAAAGTTTGCAGGTTCGATAGGTTAGGGGTGTGTGGCGGACGAACGGACTGCGCATCCGGATTCGTCTCTTCGTTCTGAGCAACTTTCATGTTGAAAATATTTTAATCCGAGTTATGGATTAAAAGATATGATTTTCTAAAGATTTTATTAATTTCTGGAATTTAATTAATTATTTAATTAATTCGAAAAATGGAATTATGACATCAGCATGATGTCATGCTGACGTCAGCAGTCAACAGGGGTTGACTGGTCAACCTGACCAGTGGGGTCCAGGGGGCTGAGTCAGCATGTACAGTCAGCAGTCAACAGTTCTGTTGACTGGTCAAACTTCATCTTACACGTGGGTCCCACTTGTCATAGTCACAGTTTAACTAAACATAATTAATTAGTTAATTAATTATTAGGTTATCTAATCGGAGTTAATCAGGTTAATTTAACATATCTAATTAAGTTAATTAATTTTCAAATTAATTAATTATTAATTGTCTTTAGTCATTTTATATTCTTTTTTTTTGTTCTAACAGGGGCGGACCCACTAGTCATACCCACAGGGGGGGTTAGCCCTTAAACTAATCTGGGGGTTATCCCCACTAATCCAACAGGGTTCGGCCGGCTCGCTCAACACAGCCCCTGGTGGGGGGTGCTGCCGGCGATGGCGCGCGGGTAGGCGGGTTTACGGGCGCGGGTGAGGCTGCCCGTTTGGGCGCCCGCCCAGACCAGTGGAGGCGCCGGGGCGTCGTAGCCGACGGCGAGGTGCGTCGGGCAGCAAGGGGGCGAGCGCGACTGTGGTGCGGCACACACGTAGGGACAGAGGCGCGCCTCGGGCGGACGTGCGCGCGCGAGGGCACGGCCAGGTCGTGCGCGGAGCGGGGGCACCGGGCGCGGCAACGGGAGGACGCGGACGGCGGTTACGACAACGAGATGGAGGGGGGAGGTGGGGGTCGTCGGAGGGGCTCACAGCGGAGCGTAGGGGCGAGCTCGGAGCGTGTCGAGGAAGCGCTCGGGGAGGCCGGCGGTGCAGTGGTCCGGCGAGGTGGCTCCGGGCGCCGCGGCGATGCCAAGGCGCTGGCGTGCGCCTGCATCGTGGAAGCACGGCGGCGCAGAAGGAGCGCGAGGGGAAGGGAGATCGGGCGTCAAGGACGGGCGCTCGCGCCAGGGAGCCCGCGATCCGGAGCGGCGGTGGTCGGTAACAGGCGACGGGGCACCGGCGAGGGTCGTCGAGGAAGAGGGAGATGGGAGCGTGAGGTGGCGGGGGACGGAGCCGACGAGGGCGGTGACTTGTGCGTCGGGCGCGGCGACGGGTCCAAGCCTGTGCGCGGCCGGAACGTGGTGGTCGTGGCATGGCCCGATCCAGATCCGGATTCGGGGGGGAGGAGAGGAGCGAAACGGGGGAGGGGGCGAGTGAGCGAGCGGTAGAGGTGGGGGGGTTCGGGGCTCTCCCCTGGCGGCGCTGGAGGAGAGGGTGGAGATCGTGGGGATCGGGTTAGGGTTTGCGGGGGGTAACGAGGCCATATAGGCCAGGGGGTTGGGGTGGGCCGGCCCGTTTGAGCGGTTGAGGCCAGCTGGGCCACTTGGCCCAGCGGGGGGGGGTCCTGTTTTCTCTTTTTTTTTGTTTTGTATTTGTTTGTTTTCTTTTTACTAGATTTCTATTTTATTTTAAGTTCCCTTTTATTACAGTTTTATAAAAATAAACACTAGCACCTAAATTTGTATTCATAAATATTCTACTACCACCTTAATTCTCAACCGAAAATAAAATAGTTTAATATTTTATAAAATTCAATAGGCATGTATTTAATTGTTTTAACTACTGTTTTAAGTATCTTAGAGCTTTTAAACACCTTATCAATTTTGGTTTCTCCACCATAATTACCTATGCATTATTTAGTTCACTCCGAACATTTTACTTTTAAAGTTTGGAAACTTTTGTTGTTTGCCTATGTTTTAAATTTGAATTTGAATCGGGTTCGAATCAACGTGAGTTTAATTACAGTAACGGAGGTGACATGGCATCATTAGCAGAGGTTTACTGTAGCTTAAATACCCGGGCGTCACAATGTCACTCTTGATTCATTGCACCATCCCGGTACACCGCCGGAGGCATTCATATAGAGTCATATCTTGTTCTAGTTTCGAGTTGTAATTCATATGTTGTAATCAATAAAAGTGTGATGATCATCATTATTAGAGCATTGCCTAAAAGAAAAAAAAAGAAAAAAAGAAAGGCCAAAAAAAGAAAAAAAAGAAAGGCCAAAGAAAAAAAAGAAAAAAAAGAAAAAATAAAAAATAAAATAAAATAAAAAGGGCAATGTTACTATCTCTTTTTCCACACTTGTGCTTCAAAACAAGTAAAACATCGCTCTCACGTCATGACATCCACCCTGCTAGCCCAGGCTGCCGACCTAGAACCTATCCCCTGATCGAAGAAGAAGCAGAAGAAGAACTCCAAAACAAGTAAAACATCGCTCTCACGTCATGATCATCGCTTTGCCTGTACCTGCAACTGTTGTTGTAGTAATCTGTGAGCCACGAGGACTCAGCAATCCCACTACCATGGGTATCAAGACTAGCAAAGCTTAATGGGTAAGGAAGGGGTAAAGTGGTGAGGTTGCAGCAGCGACTAAGCATGATATGGTGGATAACATACGGAAATAAGAGCGAGAAGAGAAGCAAACGGAACGGTCGTGAAGCTAGCAATGATCAAGAAGTGATCCTAAACTCCTACTTACGTCAACCATAACCCAAAACTGTGTTCACTTCCCAGACTCCACCGAAAAGAGACCATCATGGCTACACACGCGGTTGATGCGTTTTAATTCAAATCTGGTGTCAAGTTCTCTACAACCGGACATTAACAAATTCCCATCTGCCACATAACCGCGGGCACGGCTCTTGAAAGTTTATACCCTGTAGGGGTGTCCCAACTTAGCCCATCACAAGCTCTCACGGTCAACGAAGGATATTCCTTCTCCCAAGAAGACCCGATCAGTCTCGGAATCCCGGTTTACAAGACATTTTGACAATGGTAAAACAAGACCAGCAAAGCCGCCCGATGTGCCGACAATCCCGATAGGAGCTGCACATATCTCGTTCTTAGGGCAACACCGGATGAGACATCCTACGAGTAAAACCAGCCCTCAAGTTTCCCTGAGGTGGCCCCACAGTCTACTCAGTTCGGACCAGCACATAGAGAAGCACTGGCCCGGGGGGCTAAAATAAAGATGACCCTCGGGTTGGCCAACCCAAGGGAAGGGTATAGGTGGTGGTGAGGCAAATGGTAAAACCAAGGTTGGGCCTTGCTGGAGGAGTTTTATTTAAAGCAAACTGTCAAGGGGGTCCCATAAATCACCCAACCGCATAAGGAACGCAAAATCAAGGAATATAACACCGGTATGACGGAAACTAGGGCAGCAAGCGTGGAACAAAACACCAGGCATAAGGCCGAGTCTTCCACCCTTTACCAAGTATATAGATGCATTAATTAAATAAGAGATATTGTGATATCCCAACATAATCATGTCCACCATGGAGCAATCTTCAACTTCACCTGCAACTAACAACGCTATAAAAGGGGCTGAGCAAGTGGTAACATAGCCAAGCAACGGTTTGCTAGGAAGGGTGAAAAGGTTAGAGGCTGACATGGCAATTCAGGAGGCTTGAAGAGCAAGTGATAGGTAGCGCAGCAAAGCGATAGAATGAAGCAACTAGCATAGCAATGGTAGTGGTGAGATCCAGGGTGATGGTCATCTTGCCTCAAATCCCGCTAGGAAGAAGAACGAGTCCATGAAGAAGACGAACGGATGAAGACAAACCAAGCATAGACAAACGAATCCTCACGATCGCAATGAAATAGGAACTAACGAGAAGGAGCACAACCGGAAAGAAACAAACAACATGGTAAACACACAAGCATAAACATGACATTATGCACAACCAAGTATGATGCATGTCCGGTTTAAAGAGCGTGGCATGGCAAAGTGGAACAAACAATACTACAAGTTAAGTGGATCTCAATATGCAACGAGTTGCATATTGACAAAACACCACATGGAAATATTTAGTTTAATCTTGTTTAAGCTACCAAACAATATTAAATGTTGTTAAGCATGGCAAGAGGTGAAGCATAATTAAACTACCTATCTAGGCAAGTTTAAATGAGGCCGGAACAACAAACAACAATTTCGGAAAATCCCCATATGCATATTTCGAATTTGGTACTGTTCTGCCCTAAAACATATTTTATTGTGGTTAAACAGGAAAATAAAGTGCACCAAGTTAATCTATGCATTTTCCACCCCATTTACATATAAAGTTTATTAAATTTGGAGCTACGGTTATTTAGTTATGAAATAAATCATTTTAACATGGCATTTGAGCAAATTTAATCAAACAGCATTTTAAACATTTTAAACATGGATGAAAGTGGCATATTATGAAACTAGAAGAAATTCTAAGTATTTTACATGTTTACATCATTTTAATCCGATGCACGGTTAATGAGTTATTAAATGCATGAACATGAGGGTTTTTCTGCAAAACTGGTAAACCCTTGGATAATGCTAAATTCGCAGGACCAGGAATAAACATATCAGGCCGAAATAGAGCTACTTGATGAAATAGGACATGGGCGCGGGGGTGGTTTCTCACCATGGGCCATGGCTCAGTTGGAAGCAGAGGAGGCCGGCGGATCTGGCGAAGAGGAGCTGGGCCTTGGCGCGCGGTTGGAGGTCGACCCGCTCGGGCGGGTTGACGATGTGGTCAATGAGCGTGCGGTTGCCTGGCCTCGCACGATGCAGAGGCAGCAGTCAGAGGAGGCAAGACGCGGGACTTGCAGCGGCGGGGCAGGGAAACGGCGGCCACGAACAGACGGGTACAGGCGAATCCGGCCACGGGGGCGCCGGATCTGACCGGAGGCAGGACGGAGGCGACCGGCGACGAAGCTTAGGGCGGCACCCATGGCGCTGTTGTTATTGAGAAAAGAGAGGGAGTCTAGTGAGACAGAGAGCTTCAGTGAAGGAGGGAAAAGGGGCAAGACGGTGAGGACGGCGTGCTGGTTCGGGCAAGGAACGGATCAGCTCCGGCGGTGTCGCTCGCCGATGCGGGGAGGTGGTCCTGGACGAGGAGGTGGCTGCGGCCTCGGACGCTCGTGGGCGCAGGCGCATGAAGTAGGCGGTTGAAGGCCGGAGGCGACGCTGGTTGGGGACGAGAAGGTCCTCAAGGCACAGGCGCACGGGGCTCGGGCGGCCGGCGGCTTGACTCCGGTGACGCAAGGCTGATGAAGAGCTCGGGCGCGAGGCCGCCATGTGAGGGAGCTCGGGGATGCGGGGACGAGGCGTGCTGGTTGGCAGCGAGTGGAGGCCGAGGGGATTTGGATCGGGGCCACAGCCACTGATTGGATGGAGGTGGATCCCGAGGTGGGAGATTTGGTTGGGGATGGGACAAGCTCCCGAGGAACCTGGGTGGCGGCGGCGGGAGGATTAGATGGATCGATGGGACAAGGCTAGGGTTAGACTGCTACTTATAGCACTGGATTTTGGTTAGGGGCTATTTCGTCCCTCCGATCAAAAAACGGAAAGTCGGGAAAAATAGGCTAGTGAGTCCAATAAATAAAACGAAGATGTTTTATAGATGTTTGGGGATGATCCGGATCCATCGGTAACGACAGAGCGGGTCGGGTTCGGGACAATTTTCGGACGCGCGCAAGGGGGGTCGGTGGTGTGCAGAGAGGTTAGGTGGTTTGACAAGAGGGAAACACAAACACGGTTGGTCTCGGAATGGTCAACGAAAGCAAGGGGTGACGCGACAACTACAAGCGGATACGGGTTTTATGAAAACATATGGATGCGATGCACATGATGCTATGAGATGAGACGCATGCCATGAACAAAATGCAAAACAAAAGACAAAAAACCCAAGCACGAAGGAAATATCATATCGCATCTCCGGAAAAGGCAAGAGTTGGAGTTACAATTGTGGAAAGTTACATCCGGGGCATTACAACACTCCACCACTACAAGAGGATCTCGTTCCGAGATCTAGGATGGCTCCGGAGAGAAAACGGAAGAGAAAGAGAGGAGGTAAAACTAAGTTGCTTCTTCGACAAAAGAGTGAAACAAAAGAACCTTGAGAGGTTGAAAAGCTATGAATGACGAGTACAATGGACAAGAAGGAATTGAAACCACTCTAATTGAAACGAGATAAACAAGGAACAAGGAAGAATAAATTCGGACAGCACTCTGGTTGGAAAGAGAGGCAAAGTCTAAATAAGATGGAAAGAACTTGAAAAGCGTACACGACATTTTGATTAAATGGATAAGCAAGGAAAAGAACATAATCTTGACAAACAAGATGATACTAGACGAGAGCAACAACACAATGCCTCCGGAAGAAAGAATAGAAGATAGATCATTGGAATAACATAATGGAGAAGAAAATACCAATTTCTGCCACAAATGAGCTTGGAAAGCTCCCTTCCAAGAAGGTTACAACGGGTTTGTTGGAAGACCAACAACGAAACGAATAAGCTTGTAGTGGGCTTATGGAAAACATCTCAAAATTATGAGGTGACAACCTGCCACTCACGGGAAAAAAGATTTGATCACGACCAACAAAGGGATTAAAACTTCTTTCGCCAAGAGGATAAAGAGAAAACTTGGATCATAGATACGCCCCACAAATAGCAGCATTCCCAATGGAAGGCTTTAGGTGAACTATAACCCAAGATAACTCCAACAAAGAGATTGATGGATTTAAAATACCTCATTCTTGACAACATGTGAATCATGAAACATGAATGGAAATTTTCAAGAATGATATAACACTGTCTCAAAAGATAAGGTAGGATAATTGCACTTTGGAATGCAAGAAGAAGAATACTTGAGCTTTTCAAAACAAAAACATGTGTTGAGCACCATGTTTATTTTAGAGTATAGCTTGGTGGGTCATAATTTCAAGAGAAATCTTGAAGAACAATTGAAGAATGAAAAGAATCCTTGATGAACCACCATGTTGAGCCTTCATGAGAACTCCGGTAATAAAATCAAAGGATGATAACAAAGAAAGAGAAGTTGAGAACACAAGGTGAAGCCTTGCGATGATTTATATGGAGCTTCGCGACGAGATAATGCGGAAAACTTGGAACTCCAGAAAAGAAAAGATGAAGCATCTCGAATCGAGAAATGTGACATGATGAACAACTCTGGAAAGAAGAAACTAGATAACTTGGATGAAACAAAAATAAGAATTACATTATGCATATCCTTCACCAATTTAAATTGATGACAAGCAACGGATTTGGCATACTGCTTATTCTTCTTGAGGGATTGAAAAGAGATATAGTGCCAACTTGAAGAAGTTATTGATGGGACCACCGGTGGGATTGGAAACAACAAATGAAATGATACGGTAGCAAAGGAAGAGGAATCTTGAATGAACCACCGTAAGAATTCGAAAATGACTGTTGAAAAAGACTGAATCACCAAGAAGAATTAGAAGAACCAATATGCTAGAGGGGATTTAGATGCAAAAGAACAAAGAGATCATGAGCTGATTAAAGAACACTTGAACGAAGCACCGGGATAATTGGATAACGGTAGCTGAAATGTGAGGACAAAGAATTCTTCTGGAATGATGGCCTCCGGTGAAAAGAAATGGAAAAATAACTCTTGACACACTCCGGATGGTTAAGAAAAGAATATCTGAAAAATGGAATAATTCGAGAGGATAACATGAAGCTAGAACCACGAATCTTGAAGAGAATGGAGCAAGATTCAAGAGAAATCCTTCTTCGGTCTTCAAATGTTGAGAATGAAGATGAGAACCACCATGAATTGTTGAGATACTCCAGGAGAATGAAAAACAAAGAGGTTGAGCCAACAATGAAAATTAATTTGAAATCGATCTTGGAAAACATCTGACTGATGAAATTCATTCTTACATCAAACTTCGAAAAGAATTTGGGAATGGCTCCGGGAAAATTAGAAGAGTCAGGTAAGATCCTGGGAAAAGACCTATGGGTTAGGGCCCACTCGAAAGAAACATCGTTGAAGGATTGCTTGAAATAAAGATTGCACTGGTAGAATTAAATGGCTTGAATGAGATAACAATCTCGAGATATCTTGAACAGATTGAGAATGGAAACACAAGTCTCGTGAGATATCTTCAGCACTCCAGAACAAATGAATAGGAAGAAGTGAATGATTAAGAGGTGCATCGGCATGAGAAAGCATTAGAAATGAGGAAAGGAATATGATGAATATCGAAAGCTTGAATTGGATCCACCGGAGAAGAAACAACAATGAAGGATGATGAACTTGAAACTGTTGAGCATCTTCATGGGAAATCACCGGATAAGAACATGACGGGAAAAGAATGGAGAAACTTCACATCCATAAGATGGATACTTGATTAAGATATCTGAGTCCTTGAAGAAAAGGGTGGGAGGGCGAGAAAACAAAGCCAACTTTGGGAAGATGGAACAAACACCGGTTGGAAAGAATTAACATGACGATATCGATGATCAAGAAGGATTAGTATTCACATAGCAATATGAGAACACCGTTTAGGAAAGGTATGGATTCGACATTTGACTTCGAAGCAACTTGATTACCACAACTCAAAACAAAACAAAGGATTGGCTTGCAGAATAAGCCAGAACAAATACATATGATAGAGATTTACCCAATCCCATATCATGCATCTGTCGAAAAGATATTCTAGGAGCTACTAGAATTCCCACCTATAAACTCCCGAAACTTTCTGGTTATGCAATCTGGTGTTGGGGATACAGGGGAAGCAATATATCTCACCCAAACTAACAATCCCTACATCCAGTTGTATCCATCCGTCAACACATAACCAAGAAATCTCTAGAAATTGTGTACCTCAACCTTTGAAAAGCATCCGTTATACGAGCTACGGCAATACTCTCGAACTCCCCAGTACTGGGTGGCGTCGAGGTTATCTCACCAACAACTGCATAAAAGAGATTTTTGATGTTGAAAAAACTCAGGTATTCCAGAACTGCAACGATAAAATTGTGACGACAACACCTCGGAGCTCAACTCCCCGGGACACTGCCACAACCCCTAAATGTCAGGAGTCACCAAGAACAATGTTCTCGTCACAAGAATATCGGAACGATTCCAAGATACCCGCGTGATCCTAAATTTTTTTTTTGTGAAAAATTGAGTAGAGGAAAGACAAAACATCTACGTCGAGAGTCCTCACCAGAGCGGCGAAGGGGCATGAGAAGTAAAAAGAATCCTACTCTCCGATATATATAATCCTAAGACTCAAAATAGATTTTTCTAGACTCAACAACGGCCAACAATCAAGGGGTCTCCTATGGTCGATGGAGGCTCTGATACCAACTTGTCATGCCCAATATGCGACCCTATCCTAAAGGAACTCGAAGGTCCCACTAAGGATAGAAGCGCATATTGGAGACACTTTTGCAAGGTGGATATCATTACATCAATATTACATAATAGATGGGGATACATACAAGGCATACAATGCCACAAGAATACATCAATACATCATCCATAAGATCAACATCTAACTACGGATGAAACACAAACAAAAGCTCAAACGACATCCACCCTGCTAGCCCAGGCTGCCGACCTGGAACCTATTCCCTGATCGAAGAAGAAGCAGAAGAAGAACTCCAAAACAGGTAAAACATCGCTCTCGCGTCATGATCACCGCCTTGCCTGTACCTGCAACTGTTGTTGTAGTAATCTGTGAGCCACGAGGACTCAGCAATCCCATTACCATGGGTATCAAGACTAGCAAAGCTTAATGGGTAAGGAAGGGGTTAAGTGGTGAGGTTGCAGTAGTGACTAAGCATGATATGGTGGATAACATGCCCAAATAAGAGCGAGAAGAGAAGCAAACGGAATGGTCGTGAAGCTAGCAATGATCAAGAAGTGATCCTAAACTCATACTTACGTCAACCATAACCCAAAACCGTGTTCACTTCCGGGACTCCACCGAAAAGAGACCATCACGGCTACACACGCGGTTGATGCGTTTTAATTCAAATCTGGTGTCAAGTTCTCTACAACCAGACATTAAAAAATTCCCATCTGCCACATAACCACGGGCACGGCTCTCAAAAGTTTATACCCTGCAGGGGTGTCCCAACTTAGCCCATCACAAGCTCTCATGGTCAACGAAGGATATTCCTTCTCCCAAGAAGACCCGATCAGTCTCGGAATCCCAGTTTACAAGACATTTCGACAATGGTAAAACAAGACCAGCAAAGCCGCCCGGTGTGCAGACAATCCCGATAGGAGCTGCACATATCTTGTTCTCAGGGCAACACCGGATGAGACATCCTACGAGTAAAACCAGCCCTCAAGTTCCCCGATGTGGCCCCACAGTCTACTCAGTTCGGACCAGCACTTAGAGAAGCACTGGCCCGGGGGGGCTAAAATAAAGATGACCCTAGGGTTGGACGACCCAAGGGAAGGGTATAGGTAGTGGTGAGGCAAATGGTAAAACCAAGGTTGGGCCTTGCTGGAGGAGTTTTATTCAAAGCGAACTGTTAAGGGGGTCCCATAAATCACCCAACCGCGTAAGGAACGCAAAATCAAGGAACATAACACCGGTATGACAGAAACTAGGGCGGCAAGAGTGGAACAAAACACCAGGCATAAGGCCGAGTCTTCCACCCTTTACCAAGTATATAGATGCATTAATTAAATAAGAGATATTGTGATATCCCAACATAATCTTGTCCACCATGGAGCAATCTTCAACTTCACCTGCAACTAACAACGCTATAAAAGGGGCTGAGCAAGTGGTAACATAGCCAAGCAACGGTTTGCTAGGAAGGGTGAAAAGGTTAGAGGCTGACATGGCAATTTGGGAGGCTTGAAGAGCAAGTGATAGGTAGCACAACAAAGCGATAGAACGAAGCAACTAGCATAGCAATGATAGTGGTGAGATCCAGGGTGACAGTCATCTTGCCTGAAATCCCGCTAGGAAGAAGAACGAGTCCATGAAGAAGACGAACGGATGAAGACTAACCAAGCGTAGACGAACGAATCCTCATGATCGCAACGAAACAGGAACTAACGAGAAGGAGCACAACCGGAAAGAAACAAACAACATGGTAAAACACACGCATAAACATGGCATGATGCACAACCAAGTATGATGCATGTCTGGTTTAAAGAGCATGGCATGGCAAAGTGCAACAAACAATACTACAAGTTAAGTGGAGCTCAATATGCAACGAGTTGCATATTAACAAAACACCATATGGACATATTTAGTTTAATCTCGTTTAAGCTACCAAACAATATTAAATATTGTTAAGCATGGCAAGAGGTGAAGCATAATTAAACTACCTATCTAGGCAAGTTTAAATGAGGCCGGAACAACAAACAACAATTCTGGAAAATCCCCATATGCATATTTCAAATTTGGTACTGTTCTGCCCTAAAAAATATTTTATTGTGGTTAAACAGGAAAATAAAGTGCACCAAGTTAATCTTTGCATTTTTCCACCCCATTTACATATAAAGTTTATTAAATTTGGAGCTACAGTTATTTAGTTATGAAATAAATCATTTTAACATGGCATTTGAGCAAATTTAATCAAACATCATTTTAAACATTTTAAACATGGATGAAAGTGGCATATTATGAAACTAGAAGAAATTCTAAGCATTTTACATGTTTACATCATTTTAATTCGATGCACGGCTAATGAGTTATTAAATGCATGAACATGAGGGTTTTTCTGCAAAACTGGTAAACCCTGGGATAATGCTAAATTCGTAGGACCAAGAAAAAAACATATCAGGGGGAAATAGAGCTACAGGACGAAACAGGACATGGGCGAGGGGGTGGTTTCTCACCACGGGCCATGGCTCAGTTGGAAGGAGAGGAGGCCGGCGGATCTGGCGAAGAGGAGCTGGGCCTTGGCGCGCGGTTGGAGGTCGACCCGCTCGGGCGGGTTGACGATGTGGTCAATGAGCGCGGGGTTGCCTGGCCTCGCTTGATGTAGAGGCAACAGTCAGAGGAGTCAAGACGCAGGACTTGCATCGGCGTGGCAGGGAAACGGCGGCCAGGAACAGACGGGGATAGGCGGATCCGGCCACGGGGGCGCCGGATCTGACCGGAGGCGGGACGGAGGCGACCGGCGACGAAGCTTGGGGCGGCATCCATGGCGCTGTTGTTATAGAGAAAACAGAGGGAGTCCAGTGAGACAGAGAGCTTCAGCAAAGGAGGGAAAAGGGGCAGGGCGGTGAGGACGGCCTGCTGGTTCGGGCGAGGAATGGAGCAGCTCCGGCGGTGTCGCTCACCGGCGCGGGGAGGTGGTCCTGGACGAGGAGGTGGCTGCAGCCTCGGACGCTCGCGGGCGCAGGCGCATGAAGCAGGCGGTTGAAGGCAGACGGAGGCCAGAGGCGACACTGGTTGGGGACTAGGAGGTTCTCGAGGCACAGGCGCACGGGGCTCAGGCGGCCGGCGGCTTGACTTCGGTGACGCGAGGCTGATGAAGAGCTCGGGCGCGAGGCTGCCATGTGAGGGAGCTCGGGGATGCGGGGACGAGGCATGCTGGTTGGCAGCGAGTGGAGGCCGAGGGGATTTGGATCGGGGGCGCAGCCACTGATTGGATGGAGATGGATCCCGAGGTGGGAGATTTGGTTGGCGATGGTACAAGCTCCTGAGGAACCTGGGTGGCGGCGGCGGGAGGATTAGATGGATCGATGGTACAGGGCTAGGGTTAGACTGCTACTTATAGCACTGGATTTTGGTTAGGGTCTATTTCATCCCTCCGATCAAAAACGGAAAGTCGGGAAAAATAGGCTAGTGAGTCCAATAAATAAAACAAAGATGTTTTATAGATGTTTGGGGATGATCCGGATCCATCGGTAACGACAGAGCGGGTCGGGTTCGGGACCATTTTCGGACGTGCGCAAGAGGGGGTCGGTGGCGTGCAGAGAGGTTAGGTGGTTTGACAAGAGGGAAATGCAAACACGGTTGGTCTCGGAACGGTCAACGAAAGCAAGGGGTGACACGACAACTACAAGCGGATACAGGTTTTATGAAAACATATGGATGCGATGCACATGATGCTATGAGATGAGATGCATGCCATGAACAAAATGCAAAACGAAAGACAAAAACCCAACCACGAAGGAAATATAATATCGCATCTCCGGAAAAGGCAAGAGTTGGAGTTACAATTATGGAAAGTTACATCCGGGGCGTTACATTCCACCAAAGAGCCAAACCCGTCGACAACATCCTTGAGCACTACCAAGACCTCAGGGAGTAGAGCAGCAGGGCTCTCCCTCGGGGTCGTCGCCATCGCCTTCTTCAAGGAGTCGTCCCCGAAGAGCGACTGCTGAGCCTTGTGGAACCTCGCCTCGAGGGAGGCAAGGGTGCCGCGCTCCATGGCGGCCACCTTTTTGGCCTCGGCAAGGGACGTCTGGGCCGCCTCCGCCTCCTCCTTTAGCTTCACCAGGTGGCCGCGCTCTGCAGCCTGCTCCAAGGCCGTCTCCTTCAGCTCGGCGTCTCGATCGGCAATGGCAGCTTCCTGGGCCTTCAGCTTCTCCTCACGCTCCTAGAGCTGGCTAGCCTGGGCGGCCTGCTCACCATGAAGAGCCTTCAGTTCAGCCTCCACCACGCGGCACCAATCCTCGGCTTCCGTGGCCTCCTTCCACGCTAGGTCGTGCTCAGTGGCAACCATCCCAGGCACCTTCTAGGCTTCCTCCGCCGAGCCCCAGGCCGCGCGGGCAGACGCGTCAGCCTGGAGCCAACCAGAAATCAGCCCCAGGCGTGCCAACGCCGCGTGCGGTCCAGGCCCCGAAGTTCACCCTGGAGGAGGTACAACGCCACCCTTGCCTCCTCCAGGGCCCCGGAGGTGGCAGGAGCACCATGGCCCGGCTGTGTGACGGGCAGAAGAGAAGACGTCCTCGGTGCTAGGATGGGAGGAGCCGCTGCAGCAGAAAGGTCTCGCGCCTCCGGAGGCTGAGCAGTCTTGGTAGTCGCAGCAAGGATGGGCGCTGGAGGGGTCAGCCCTGCCGAAGGCGCCAACACCTCCTGAGGACGGGCTTCCATGCCCTGGGGAGATGGCATCACCACCAGAGCTGCAGGGGTTGTGGCACTCTCCTTTGCCAGGGCCGTGGCGACCACTTTGACATGCTGGACCACGACAACTTCCACGCCCTCCTTCTGCTTCTTTGACGACTGTTTCCTAATGGCAGACGAAAATGCTAAGCATCGCATCAAGGATCAGCAACAAGACCAAGGGAGAAGTGTAACGCCCTGGATCCGATGCGCTAGGTGTCCGCCAGTTATTCGCAGTCCTTGCCTTGTCATTTGCTTGCGTGTTGCATTTTATCAGGTCATCATGTGCATTGCATTGCATACGTGTTCGTTTCATGCACCCGAGCATTTTCCCTGTTGTCCGTTTTGCAATCCGGCACTCCTATGTCCCCCGGCGTTCCCCTTTTGCCTCTTTTCATGTGCCGGTGTTAAACGTTCTCGGAATGGACCGAGGTTTGCCAAGCGGCGTTGGTATAGCACCGGTAGACCGCCTGTCAAGTTTCGTGCCATTTGGAGGTCGTTTGATACTCCAACGGTTAACCGGGTAACCGTAAAAGCCCCTTCTCTTTGCAGCCCAACACCCCTTCAAAGTGTCCCAAAACCCATCCTAACCCCCTCCATGCTCTCAGTCGTTCGATCACGATCGTGTGGGCGAAAACCGTGCTCCATTTGGAGTCTCCTAGCTCCCTCTACCTATATATTAGCCCCTCCCCCCGAAATTCGCGGATGAATCCTTCCCTAACCCTAGTCCTCTTCCTCCCGCCGCCACCGGACACGTCCGTGACGGCCGGACATGTCCGCCCTGCTCCCCCCCGTCCACTCCGCAGCTGCCACGTGGCTCTCGCGCCATCCCCGCCGCCGCGGCCCGGCGAGCCCGCAGCGGGCCCGCCCGGCCCGATCCGCCGCCGCCGCCCGCCCGCGGGATGCCCGCGCGCCCGCCGCCGCGCCCGCGCCGGCCTCCCCGCCTCCAGTCGCCGCCCCGCCGCCGGAACCCTAGCGCCTCCAGCGTCCCGTGCCCGGCCTCCGCCGCCTGCCGCCTCCCGCGTCAACCCCGGCCGCCGCCGCGGGCCGCCGCGCCGCGCGCGTCCTCCGGCCGCGCCGCCCGGCCTCCCCTCGCCTCCTCCAACCGGATCCGGCGAGGAGCGCCTTGGATCCGGCCTCCCCGCCTGTCCGGCCCCCTTCCTCATCTCCGGCGCCGCCTTCCCTGTCGTCTTCTCCGGCGAGCTCCGGATCTGCCTCGAAATCCGCGCCCGGGTCAACCCCTAGATCCGGAGGTGATAATTCCACTAAGTCCCGTAATTATTTACATTATCATGCCATGTTCATCGCATCATAACTTGCTGCATGCTGCTCCGTTTCGTGCGTGTAATATGTCAAATTGTTCGCCTCGTCGAGTACTTCATTTCATTCCATTGCATCATGTTCATTTGAGTCCATCTTGATGCCCGAGTCATCCTTGCAAGAGTGCTAGATGATGTTAATCTGCTGAAATTGTTATAACTTGCTCATTTGTCATTTTTGCCATGTTTGATGTGTGCATCCTATGAACATGAGCTCTACATGAATTTTGAACTATGTCATGCAATCTTTACAGGGGTGCCATCCATGTATTTTTGTGAGTCTTGTACTGAGTGCATCAAGCTTGTTAAGTAGGGTACTTGCTGTTGCTGTTTTCCTGACTGATTATGTTATAATATGATGCTATGTAAACCTGTTGCTACAAGTCATTCTATGCATAATGTGGAGATGTTCACTAAGGATGATTTGTTATACATGTCTTGCTATATCCATTCATGCCCCTGGTTGCATTTATAGCCTACAGTAACTTGTTATCTTGCTCCAAACTTGCTAAATAATGTTGCTGTCATCCTGTTAACATTAAGTTCAATGTTGCCATGATTGTTGTTAGTGATCCAAGCATGCTATGAACTTGTTCTTGCCATTCTTAGCTTCTCAAACATGTATTCTTAGTGTTGGTTGCCTTGCCATGCCATGTATTTCTCTATGGTGAGTGGTTCAAGCTCACCAACATGCCTACTTATTGTTGTTCCTGCCATGTATGAATCTGTCATATCTTTTGCCATGTTTACATGGGTGCCATCATATTTTCTGTGCCCTTTTGGCTCATGGTCAGTAAGGGACTTTTGTTCTATGCAATTAGTAGATTCATGCCATGCCTTTGTTTGCCATGATCAGTTCCTGTAACATGTTGTTTGATAGCTCTAAACATTGCAACCGGATGTTATTTCTGCAAAGTCTGAAACTGTTATTATTTGCAATCTTGCCATGTCCTTTTGAGCATGTTCTAGTGATTTCTGGAGTTAGCTCAGTGTTCATGTTTTGTCATGCATTACCTGTACTTCATGCCCATGCCTTTTATTCTTTTGTTGGGGTGCTGTAGCATATTGTTTTGGTGCTTGCAATATGCCTAGTTGCTGTTTTGGACAGTTTGTCCTTTAAACTTGTATAGTGTATGTGTTGGACCGTTGCTCCGTTTTGAGTGTGCTCTATATGAAACTTGCTTGATTTTGCATGTAGTTTCATATTATCATGTTGCATCCTTTCTTTGAGGTGGTTGCTTGATGTTTGTATGCATTTTGCATCAATTCCATGCTTAACTTGTTTTGCTCATATCTTCTAGGACGTAGCTCCGAATCTAATGAAGTTTATATGTAACTTGACTAGAATCTCGTGTAGATCATCTTGGTGCATCTTAACTTGCTGTTTAACACCTTCAACTTAATGTTTGTTCAGTTCTGGACCAATTTCTAAATTTGCATATGAGGACTCACCGGAATTGTTATATGTTGTTTCCGGCCTCATTTAAACTTGCCTTGATGTGTTGTTCTTGTTTGCATCATCTCTTGCCATGAGTAGCCTCATCTAGCTTTCTCGTGCATCATGCTTGGTTGTGCATCATGTCTTGTCTATGTGTGGTGTGTTTACTATGTTGTGTGCTTCTTCTCGATAGTTCCCGTTTCGTTGCGATCGTGAGGATTCATTCGTCTATGCTTGGTTCGTCTTCGTGGCTTCATCTTCTTCATGGACTCGTTCTTCTTCCTTGCGGGATTTCAGGCAAGATGACCGTCACCTTGGATCTCACTACTATCATTGCTATGCTAGTTGCTTCGTTCTATCGCTATGCTGCGCTACCTATCATTTGCTCTTCAAGCCTCCCAATTTGCCATGTCAGCCTCTAACCTTCTGCACCCTTCCTAGCAAACCATTTCTTAGCTATGTTACTTCTTTGCTCAGCCCCTCTTATAGCGTTGTTAGTTGCAGGTGAAGTTGAAGATTGCTCCATGGTGGACAGGGTTATGTTGGGATATCACAATATCTTTTATTTAATTAATGCTTCTATATATTTGGTAAAGGGTGGAAGGCTCGGCCTTATGCCTGGTGTTTTGTTCCACTCTTGCCGCCCTAGTTTCCGTCATACCGTTGTTATGTTCTCGGATTTTGCGTTCCTTACGCGGTCGGGTGATTTATGGGACCCCCTTGACAGTTCGCTTTGAATAAAACTCCTCCAGCAAGGCCCAACCTTGGTTTTACCATTTGCCTCACCACCACCTACTTTTCCCTTGGGAGTAATTAACCCAAGGGTCATCTTTATTTTAGCCCCCCCGGGACAGTGCTTGTCTAAGTGTTGGTCCAAACCGAGCAACCTACGGGGCCACCTCGGGGCAACTTGAGGTCTGGTTTTACTCGTAGCTTGACTTATCCGGTGTTGCCCTAAGAACGAGATATGTGCAGCTCCTATCGGGATTGTCGGCGCATCGGGTGCCTTTGCTGGTCTTGTTTTACCATTGTCGAAATGTCTTGTAAACCGGGATTCCGAGACTGATCGGGTCTTCCTGGGAGAAGGAATATCCTTCGCTGACCGCGAGAGCTTATCATGGGCTAAGTTGGGACACCCCTGCAGGGTATACACTTTCGAGAGTCGTGCCCGCGGTTATGTGGCAGATGGGAATTTGTTAATGTCCGGTTGTAGATAACTTGACACCAGATCCAAATTAAAATGCGTCAACCGCGTGTGTAGCCGTGATGGTCTCTTCTTGGCGGAGTCCGGGAAGTGAACACGGTTTCTATGTTATGATTGACGTAAGTAGGAGTTCAGGATCACCTCTTGATCATTACTAGCTTCACGACCGTTCCTTTGTTACTCTTCTCACTCTCATTTGCGTATGTTAGCCACCATATCATGCTTAGTCGCTGCTGCAACCTCACCACTTTACCCCTTCCTTTCCCATTAAGTTTTGCTAGTCTTGATACCCATGGTAATGGGATTGCTGAGTCCTCGTGGCTCACAGATTACTACAACAACAGTTGCAGGTACAGGTTTTGCGATGATCTTGACGCGAGAGAGATGTTTGCTTGTTGCGGAGTTCTTCTTCCGCTTCTTCTTTGATCAGGGGATAGGTTCCAAGTCGGCAGTCTGGGCTAGCAGGGTGGATGTCGATCGAGTTTCTATTTGTGTTTCATCCGTAGTCGGATGTTGATCTTATGTATGATGTGATGTTGTATTCGTGTGGCATTGTATGCCTCTTGTATGTACCCCCATCTATGATGTAATGTTGATATAATGATATCCACCTTGCAAAAGCATTTCAATATGCGGTTCTATCCTTGGTGGGACCTTCGAGTCTCTTTAGGATAGTATCGCATATTGGGCGTGACAAGAAGACTTACTGGTCGGTGAAGACATAGCTCCTCTTCAGGCCCAGCAGCGGGAGCCGAGCCGGGGCAGCTAGAGCTGAACTCTTGGGAGCAGGAGAACTCGCGGTTGGCGCCACTCGGGACACCGCTGGCGAAGGCGGAACGCTGCCCGGAGGAATCAGCGCGGTCCTGCCATTCTTCGCGGCCGTCCGCTTGGGCTGCTTCGAGGAGGCCACCCCGGATCTCGTGCTGACACCAGTGGGGCGAGCCACCTCCACCATCGAAGGTGCATCATTGCTACGTCTTGAGCTCGCATTGGTTTTCCTTGAAGAGGAAAGGGTGATGCAGCAATAGTAGCGTAAGTATTTCCCTTGGTTTTTGAGAACCAAGGTATTAATCCAGTAGGAGGCTCCTCAAAAGTCCCACGCACCTACACAAACAAACAAAGAACTTGCAACCAACGCAATAAAGGGGTTGTCAATCCCTTCACGGCCACTTGCGAGATCTGATAGAGATAGTATGATAAGATAAATATAATTTTGGTATTTTATAATATAGATTGGAAAAGTAAAGATGCAAATAAAAGTAGATTGAAAGCTTATATGATAAAAGATAGACTCGGGGGCCATAGGTTTCACTAGTGGCTTCTCTCAAGATAGCATAGTATTACAGTGGGTGAACAAATTACTGTCGAGCAATTGATGGAAAAGCGAATAATTATGAGATTATCTAGGCATGATCATGTATATAGGCATCACGTCCGCAACAAGTAGACCGACTCCTGCCTGCATTTACTACTAGTACTCCACACATCGACTGCTATCCAGCATGCATCTAGAGTATTAAGTTCATAAGATTAGAGTAACGCATTAAGAAAGATGACATGATGTAGAGGGATAAACTCATGCAATATGATATAAACCCCATCTTTTTATCCTTGATGGCAACAATAAAAAACATGCCTTGCTGCCCTTGTTGTCGCTGGGAAAGGACACCGCAAGATTGAACCCAAAGCTAAGCACTTCTCCCATTGCAAGAAAGATCAATCTAGTAGGCCAAACCAAACTGATAATTCGAAGAGACTTGCAAAGATAACTCAATCATACATAAAAGAATTCAGAGGAGAATCCAATATTTCTCATAGATAAACTTGATCATAAACCCACAATTCATTGGATCTCGACAAACACACCACAAAAAGAGTTACATCGAATAGATCTCCAAGAAGATCGAGGAGAACATGGTATTGAGATCCAAAAAGAGAGAAGAAGCCATCTAGCTAATAACTATGGACCCAAGGGTTTGTGGTAAACTACTAAAAACTCATCGGAGGGGCTATGGTGTTGATGTAGAAGCCCTCCATGGTCGATTCCCCCTCCGGCGGAGCGCCGGCAAAGGCTCCAAGATGGTATCTCGCGGATACAGAAGGTTACGGTGACGGAACTAGGTTTTTGTGGCTTGTTCTGATGTTCTTGGGGTACATTGGTATATATAGGAGGAAAAAGTTGGTCGGTGGCCGCTCGAGGGGCCCACGAGATAGGGGGGCGCGCCCTGTAGGGGTGGGTGTGCCCTCCTCCCTTGTGGCTGCCTCAGCTGCTTCTTGACTTGCACTCCAAGTCCTCTGGATCACGTTCGTTCCAAAAATCATGCTCTCGAAGGTTTCATTGCATTTGGACTCCGTTTGATATTCCTTTTCTTCGAAATACTAAAATAGGCAAAAAAAACAGCAATACGGGCTGGGCCTCCGGTTAGTAGGTTAGTCCCAAAAATGATATAAATTTGTAAAGTAAAGCCCATAAACATCCAAAACAGGTAATATAATAGCATGGAACAATAAAAAATTATAGATACGTTGGAGACGTATCAAGCATCCCCAAGCTTAATTCCTGCTCATCCTCGAGTAGGTAAATGATAAAAACAGATTTTTTTTATGTGAAATGCTACCTAGCATAATTCTCAATGTAATTTTATTTATTGTGGCATGAATGTTCAGATCCAAATGATTCAAGTAAAAGTTCATATTGACATAAGAAATAGTAATACTTCAAGCATACTAATCAAGCAATCATGTCTTCTCAAAATAACATGGCTGAAGAAAGTTATCCGTACAAAATCATATAGTCTGGCTGTTGCTCTATCTTCATCACACAAACTATTTAATCATGCACAACCCCGATGACAAGCCAAGCAATTGTTTCATACTTTAGTAATCTCAAACTTTTTCAACTTTCACGCAATACATGAGCGTGAGCCATGGACATAGCACTATATGTGGAATAGAATGGTGGTTGTGGAGAAGACAAAAAAGGAGAAGATAGTCTCACATCAACTAGGCGTATCAATGGGCTATGGAGATGCCCATTAATAGATATCAATGTGAGTGAGTAGGGATTGCCATGCAACGGATGCACTAGAGCTATAAATGTGTGAAAGCTCAACAAAAGAAAGTAAGTGGGTGTGCATCCAACTCACTTGCTCATGAAGACCTAGGGCATTTTGAGGAAGCCCATCATCGGAATATACAAGCCAAGTTTTATAATGAAAAATTCCCACTAGTATATGAAAGTGACAACATAGGAGACTCTCTATCATGAAGATCATGGTGCTACTTTGAAGCACAAGTGTGGTAAAAAGGATAGTAGCATTGTCCCTTCTCCCTTTTTCTCTCATTTTTTCTTTCTTTTTTTTGGCCTTTTTTTTGGCCTTTCTCCTTTTTTTTCTCTTTTTTTAGTCCGAAGTCTCATCCCGACTTGTGGGGGAATCATAGTCTCCATCATCCTTTTCTCATTGGGACAATGCTCTAATAATGAAGATCATCACACTTTTATTTACTTACAAATAAATACTTAGAAAAAGATATGAATCTATATGAATGCCTCCGGCGGTGTACCGGGATATGCGATGAATCAAGAGCGACATGTATGGAAATTATGAAGGTGGCCTTGCCACAATTACGATGTCAACTACATGATCATGCAAAGAGCAATATGACAATGATGATGCATGTCATATAAACGGAACGATGGAAAGTTGCATGGCAATATATCTCGGAATGGCTATGGAAATGCCATAATAGGTAGGTGCGGTGGCTGTTTAAGGAAGGTATATGGTGGGTGTATGGTACTGGCGAAAGTTGCGCGGCACAAGAGAGGCTAGCAATGGTGGGAGGGTGAGAGTGCGTATAATCCATGGACTCAACATTAGTCAAAAGAACTCATATACTTATTGAAAAAATCTACAAGTCATCAAAAACAAAGTATTACACGCATGCTCCTAGGGGGATAGATTGGTAGGAAAAGACCATCGCTCGTCCCCGACCGCCACTCATAAGGAAGACAATCAATAAATAAAATTGTGCTCCAACTTCATCACAAAGCGGTTCACCATACGTGCATGCTACAGGAATCACAAACTTTAACACAAGCATTATTTAAATTCATAATCACCCAACTAGCATGACTTTAATATCACTACCTCCATATCTCAAAACTATTATCAAGTATCAAATTGATCATAGTATCCAATTCACTTTCTATGATAGTTTTTATTATACCCAACTTGGATGCCTACCATTCTAGGACCAATTTTATAACCCTAGAAAATACCATGCTGTTCTAAAAGACTCTCAAAATAATATAAGTGAAGCATGAGAGACTAGCAATTTCTACAAAATTAAGCCATCGCCGTGCTCTAAAAGATATAAGTGAAGCACTAGAGCAAAAACTATCAAGCTCAAAAGATATAAGTGGAGCACATAGAATATTCTAGTAAATTCTAATCAAGTGGGCTTCTCCCAAAAGGTGTGTACAGCGAGGATGATTGTGGTAAACTAAAAAGCAAAAACTAATATCATACACGACGCTCCAAGCAAAACACATATCATGTGGCGAATAAAAATATAGCTCCAAGTAAAGTTACCAATGAACGAAGACGAAAGAGGGGATGCCTTCCGGGGAATGACCAAGCTTAGGCTTTTGGCTATTATTGAATATCTTGGAGTGCCATGGGCATCCCCAAGCTTAGTATCTTGCCACTCCTTGTTCCATAATCCATCGAAAGAATTCACCCAAAACTTGAAAACTTCACAACACAAAACTCAACAGGAAATCTCATAAGCTCCGTTAGTGAAAGAAAGCAAAACCACCACATAAGGTACTGCAATGAAATCATTCTTTATTTATATTGGTGTTAAACCTACTGTATTTCAAGTTCTCTATGGTTCATACCACTTAATACTAGCCATAGATGCATCAGCAAACAACACATGAAAAACAAAATCTGTCAAAAACAGAACAGTCTGTAGTAATCTGTAACCCACGAATACTTCTGGAACTCTAAAACTCCTACCAAAATAGGAAGTCCTGGACAATTTGGCTACTGATATACAGAAAAAAGAATCAACGCAAAATCACGTTTCTGTGATTTAACAAAACTAATTTCGTGCGTGCAAAGTTTCTATTTTTTCAGCAGAATCAAATTAACTATCACGATAGGTTATCCTATAGGTTCTACTTGGCACAAACACTAATTAAAACATAAAAAAACATCTAAAAAGAAGTTAGATGCAAAATTTATTACTAAACAGAAACAAAAACAAAAAATACAAATAAAATTAGGTTGCCTCCCAACTAGCGCTATCGTTTAACGCCCCTAGTTAGGCATAAAAGCGAGGATAGATCTAAGTAGTGCCATCTTTGGTACTCAATTCATAAGTAGCCCGCATGATAGATTCGTAAGGTAATTTAATTTTATTTCTTGTAAAGTGCTCCATGCCTTTCCTTATTGGAAATTGGAATCTAATATTCCCTTCCGTCATATCAATAATCGCGCCAATCGTTCTAAGGAAAGGTCTACCAAGAATAATAGGGCAAGAAAGATTGCAATATATGTCAAGAACGATAAAATCTACGGGCACCAAATTTCTATTTGCAACAATGAGAACATCATTGATCCTTCCCATTGGCTTTTTAATGGTGGAATCCGCAAGGTGCAAATTTAAAGAGCAATCATCAAGATCATGGAAACCTAGAATATCACATAAAGTTTTCGGAATCATGGAAACACTAGCACCCAAATCACATAAAGCAAAACACTCATGATCTTTAATTTTAATCCTTATAGTAGGTTCCCACTCATCATTAAGTTTTCTAGGTATAGAAACTTCCAAATTAAGTTTTTCATCATAAGATTGTATCAAGGCATCAACAATATGTTTGGTAAAAGTTTTATTTTGACTATAAGCATGAGGAGAATTCATAACGGATTGCAACAAGTAAATACAACCTTCTAAAGAACAATTATCATAATCAAATTCCTTGAAATCCAAAATAGTGGGTTTAATGCTATTTAAAGTCATGACCTCTCCAATCCCACTTTTACCAAATTTAGCATCAAGATCTAAAAACTCCGAATTATTGGGACGCCTTTAACTAAAGTTGACTCATCTCCAGTCCCATCATTATTAAGATTCATATTGCAAAACAAAGATCTAATAGGGGATACATCAATAACTTTAAGATCTTCATCATTATATTCATGGAAACTAGAAGAACACGCCTTTACAAAGCAATTTTTCTTAGCACGCAATCTAGCGGTTCTTTCTTTGCACTCGTCAATGGACACTCTCATTGCTTTGAGAGACTCATTGATATCATGCTTAGGAGGAGTAGATCTAAGTTTAAGAGAATCAACATCAAGCGAGAGTCTATCAACGTTCCTAGCCAAATCATCAACTTTGAGCAATTTTTCTTCAAGCAAGGCATTAAAATTCTTTTGAGAGATCATAAATTCTTTCACACTATTCTCAAAATCAGAGGGCATCTTATTAAAATTACCATAAGAATTATTGTAGGAATTTCCATAATTACTAGAGGAATTACTAGGGAACGGTCTGTCAGGACCCCGACTCAATGCCACATCGATCTAGCATGTAACACCTCATATCACTTTGCGGCCTCACGGACGGTATTCCCACGGGTGTCGCCTTACCTTTGCCCGGGACCGTTTGCGCCTTTTGGCACACGTATATGACAGTGTCGCTAGCATCCATATGATAAGGAGCCCGGGCTGACATGGCTAGTCGTAAACCCAAAGCGGCACAGACTTACAGGGACAGGCATCCATGACCCAGCATCGAACGTGTCGGTCATCAGCGAGTGAATCCAGGCTGTAGCACTGGGCTAGCAGGACTCCGGTGAACCGGGCTGTAGCGGGCTAACAGGACTCCGGTATTCACCGCGTGACATTTCCCCGAAGGGACAGACACAGGAACGAAGAAGGACACATGCCGGCCAGCCTAAGTGTTCCGGAGCAGTAGCAAGCTACCATGGCTCGGTGGAAACACTAGGAGACATTTCCCCATAAGAAAGGCTACTAAAGATAAACAACTAGATGGTCAGATCCCACACATACCAAGCATTTCAATAACATACACACAATATGCTCGATATGTGCAAATACAACATGGCATCACAACATGACTCTATGACTCAAGTAATCTATTCAATAGGCTCCGAGGAGCGAGATATTAGAAACATGGGTCTCATGACCCAACATTCAGAGCATACAAATCAAGCACAAGCGGAAGCTATCATGTCTGAGTACAGACATCTATAAATGAAAAAGGCTGAGAAGCCTGACTATCTACCAAATCGTAGCTGAGGTAACAAGCTAAACGTCGAAGACCACGCGGAAATACTAGTGAGACTGAAGTCTCTCTGCAAAAACATAAAATAGGCAAACGTGAGTACAAATGTACCCAGCAAGACTTACATCAAAACTATCTACATATGCATCATTATCAACAAAGGGATGGTGGGGTTTAACTGCAACAAGCCAGCTTTGACTCGGTGGCTATCCTGAACTACGATTGCGAGTAACTTTTTTGAGGTGGCGCACACGAGTCCACATATTCACCATATCAATACACCACTATGGATCCGCTCCCGTCTCCCTACGAGAACGCCATCCATAGCACTCACGCTTATCTTGCGTATTTTAGAGTATCCACTTTCACTTGTCTATGAACTGATATAAGCAACCCAGAGGTCCTTTTCCGTGGACACGGCTATTCGAATAGATTAGGTTAACCCTGTACGGGTGTACTTCTTCACACACGCTCTCACCACTTACCGCCGTTTACACGACATGTACTCGGCAACCTTCAAGCGGAAGCCCAACGTGGGTGTCGGCCACGGCCTGCCTAAACACTCAAGTCTCTAGTCCAGGTTTATCGCCTATTCGGGTTCCATCCATGAGGAGATCCGGCCGGAGTTTCGCTCACAGCCCCAAACGATGTGTACAGGGTTCCGTGACACCAAACGTGTGCCCGGTTTACCCAGCCACGTGCCTACCGCATCACAGCCCACCCCTACGGTCAGTGCTGTCCACGGCCTCCAGCATACTACAAACACCAGAAACTACTTGCAACTCCTGGACAGAGGACAAGGGTGATTAAGAAGCCGAGAGGGTCCATTGGTTTCGGGCCCAATGCGTGGTAGTAGCTGAATCATGGATCACAAACACAGAACTCAGTTCCTGAGGACGGCTGCAATGAGACAACCCACCATGTACTCCTACATGGCCTCTCACCGCTACCTTTACCAAAACGTGTTCACACACTTAGCTCACACACAGTAGGACATGTTCACACACCTCTGATTCATCCCCGATGAATCAGACCTGACTCAACTCTAAGCAGTAGCAGGCATGACAAACAAACATGAATGAGTAGGCACAACAGGGCTCAAACAACTCCTACTCATGCTAGTGGGTTTCATCTATTTACTGTGGCAATGACAGGTCATGCAAAGGATAAAGGGGTTCAGCTACCGCAGCAAGTAACAGAAAAATCGGTGTTGTCCTAATGCATTAAAAGAGAGCAGGAGCGAGAGAGTAGGATTGTATCGGAATGAACAAGGGGGTTTTGCTTGCCTGGCACTTCTGAAGATAACATTGAGTCTTCATCAGTGTCAACAATCACATCCTCGGTATCACGTCTATCGAGAGGGGACAAATACCGGCAACACAGAAGGAAACACAATCAATGCAATGCACAATATGATGCATGATCATGACATAGCAAAATGAATGTGTTTTGGGCTAATGCATCTAGCAACAAGTTAAATGAAGTTGGTTTGAATACAAGATTCAAATTCAAACTCCATATGTGATTATTTGAATGCCCTTTAATTGATTTGTGCTAAACAGCAGCTATAAGTTGTTCTAACATGCATGAAAATGGTACAGATGGATTCCTTGAATTTTTCTGATAATTTTTCATATATAATTTATTTCATTTGGAGTTACGGTTAATTTTCTATGATTTATTGAAGTTTTAGCTATTTTCTGGAATTTTCTGATTATTTAGAATTAAAATAATTCCAGAAAATGAATTATGGCGTCAGCATGTCATCACCTTGACGTCAGCAGGTCAACAGGGCGCCTCCAGGTCAAACCTGACCAGTGGGGTCCACTGGTCAGTGACCCAGGGCTGTTTAGTGTCAATGGAAGGTGGGGCCGGGTCAAAGGCCACGTCAGCAGAGTCAATGCTGACGGGTGGGGCCACTGGATTAGTTAAAAACTAAACAGAAACTAATCTATGATTAATTAGCAGGTGGGGCCCTGCTGTCAGTGTCACAAAGCGGTGATTAGTGGCTAATTAAGCCAGCCACGTCACTGGCCACCGGAGTTCGGCCGGCGGCGACCCGGAACGCGGCGGAAGTTCACCGGGGTTGCGCTACGGGCGACGGCTGGACGCGCGAAGGGCACCAGAAGGTAGCCCGTGCCCGTGCGCACCTAGGGGGGCCAACGGGAGGTGCGGGGGTGGACGGAGTCCGCCGGAGTGGAGCCCGAGGCGGCGGCCGGAGCTCGGGTGGGTGCGGGGTTAGTGCTGTGGCTTGCAAACAAGCTAGCTGCCACGCTAGCGTTGCTCCACGGGTCGTTGCGAGTGCAACGGACGCACGCGCGGGGCCGTTTGGTCACCGGGGCTTCGCCGGCGACGAGTCTGTGCGGCGGAGCGTCTCGGCTCCGGTAGAGGGGCTGGCTAGAGCTCGAAATCGAACTTGGGGTTAGGGGGAAACGGAGCAGGGACTCACGGGGATCGCGCAGGGAGGGTCAGCGAGCTCGGGGGCGCGCCGGAGTGGCCGAATTCGACGGAGAACGGCGCCGGGGCCGAAGCTTGGGGATGATGATGATGGCGGCTGCTCGGGGCCCTTCTGGTCGCGTGAGACGTCGAGGAGGTCGAGGGAGGCACTGCGGAGCTCTGGGAGGCGTCGGGGAGGCGAGAGGGGGATGGTGGCCGCGGCGAACGGCGTCGGTGGCGACGGCTCCGTTCGGGTCCGAGGTGCGGAGCGAGAGGGAGAGCAGGAGAAGGGGATGAGCACGGGAGGGAGTTGAGAGAGGCCTGAGGGAGCCGCGTGGCGTCTCCAGGGAGTAGCGGAGGCAAGCAGGGAGGCAGGAGGTGGCCGAGGCGGCATCGGCGCTCGCCACCGAGCTGCTTCGGTGCGAGGGGAGGAAGAAGACAAAGGGGAGGAGGTGGGCTGGGCCAGCGGGAGGAGCTGGGCCGGCTACAGGTAAGTGGCCCAGGTGGGCTGCAGGTAATGTTTCCCTCCCTCTCTCTGTTTTTCCTATTTTACCTCTGTTTTCTATTTTTCTGACATTTGTTTGATTTAACAAATATATTAAATCATTTAATTTTATTATGCCAATTTTTGTAGGGGCTAATGGTATTATTCCAGAGCTCTTTTATAATTGGCATAATTTTTGGACCATATTTCATATATATAGAAATATCTTTCCAATGCAAATATTTATCAATTAATCCAAATGGCCAAATTAAATGTCCATGAGCTCCTAAAAATATTGTTTTGATTTTTATCTCTGTCCAATATTTTCAGAGGGCAACATGAGCATTTTCTTGGACCCTTTTGGGGAATTTTTTTTATTTGGGTCATTTTCAACATGATTCTGAGGGTTCCACCAATCCTCATTTCAAATTTAAATGAAATTTAAACATGATGCACACATGAAGCTAGCCTAGAGCATTACCAGAAGCTAGGGATGTGACAACTCACCCCCACTAAACAAGAATCTCGTCTCGAGATTCAAGCGTAGGGTAGGATGAAGGGGAAACGCAAACTAGTACAATCTTCACGATCCAGGTTGCACTTCAAATGAACGTTGAGTTGAACACCATCTTTGTCTTGTCGTCTTGCTCTGAGAAATCCTGTCAACATGACAGGGGGGGGGGGGAAGAAGGAGACTCTAGAAGGGTCGATCTCCTCGAAGATCGAACAACTCAAGATTAACTTACGGAATGAGACATAGAACCATCTTTCGGGTTGAGACATGGGATACACATCAAGAGGGGTGGAGAGAAACGGATGACGAAGGTTCACTAGGTAGACAACAATTCCACACCTAAGAAGGTGGTAAACGATTGTCAACGTAGCGAGGAGTTGAGTTGCCATGATACCACGAAGAAACATCCTGGAGGAGGGTGATTCATAGACTATTACCCTAAGTGGCAAAAAGAATTACCTTTGATCCAGAGATCATTGAAACTCTTTAAACCAGCCTAAGACAATTCTCGAGCGATCGTTTGGAGGGGGTCGGTAGAATGGCATACTCAAACTTGGGTGATGTGGATTACCTTGTGGAAGACAACATAATGGATGATTTTTGCTTATCACCGGAAATGGAAGGGACCCATGGTAGAATGGCACATTGGCGGTGCAAGCTGGGAACAAAATGCAAATGCTGGGAATGATTCTGGTAACTGGGGAAGAACCCAACAATAGAGAGTGAATTCACTGTTGGAGTGGTTATAGCATAACCGAGGAAATCTGGGGCAATCCCAGCTAGTGCCGATGATAAGACGTAGCGCTTGTGTGTGCTCTCAAGAACTTGAGCATTTCCACAATCATCAAGGTTTTATCAACAACCGCGTCAAGGGTGCTGACAACACAACATACTACCATGATGAATAGCGATGGACGATGCAGATGCGAAGGAGGATAACACTTTCTCAGATTTCACCTTAGCGAGGCCAAGCAAATAAAATCTGGATGATCGACCGAGAGACATTTAGCACTCCGCTTCTAATGTTCTCCTTGATGTGCTAGTATAACCCATTCATAGATATGGTTTGATATCTAAAACATCAAGTAAAAGGTCGGACTTCGGGAACACAAAAATCCATAGGGGCAACTAGGGAGTAAATCCTACGAAATCCCTAGGGGGAGGTGGCCAACTTCTTCAATCAAGATACTACAATAATAGGTCTTCCGGCTGGGTGTGTTGGCCATGACATCCACTTTATCGGTTATCGCGAGACCAATATTATAGTTCTTGGGAAATGTTCCAAACCATCATATCTGCCTGAGATTCAGATCTGGTTGGTGTCAGGATATTCCAGACTCATCGAGTCTAGGAAGAAAAACGAAAGTTTGCAACACAAATCGACGAGATGACGTTGCGAGATTCTCGGAAGATGAACTACGATAGCAAGCTCCAAAACATGAGCTGGTTCTGCTACAAACATGTGAACACGTTGTCCAAGACAAGCATGACCACAAAGTAGTCTTATAATAAAACACTACCAAGTTCAGGAGGGGGAACCATCAGCGAGGATATCGAAGTTCTTTCATAAGTCCGGATTAGCTCTTATGGAGGAACTCCTTCTCCTTGAACAAATCAATCAGTGGCTTGGTGTGCTAGGGATACATATAGATTGAAGGTTGCAAGTCTTCAAACCACAGCATTCTTCGCACGTGTGCATGACTGACTTGGAATGATTCCAAAGAAAGCAACATTGACTTTCTCGAATCCACGGCGGCAACTTGCATCAGATGCACATGAATTAAAGGAAGTCACTACCTTCATCCAAACATATGCTTCATGAGCTAGCATGAACAAATGCTTTCAAAAGTTTCCAACACTAGCTTAATGTTCAGCAAAATTATGGAGAAGACAAGGATGTTGTCAATGGGCACAACAACAATTCATCTGGGTTTCCTTTTAAAAGGAATTCCATAGTTAAGTGAACAAGTGATAGCATTGGTCAGACCCAAAAGATATAATGGTGTATGCTCGAGGGATCAACCACGAGTAAGACAACATTACGAATATCGTTGGTTCTGGTCTGATTGGATGATAGCCCACACTCAAATCAAAGGATTGATAAGACAATAGATCCAGCAACTGATCACAGGGACCAATCGATGAAGATATCATCTTTCTTCAACACACACTACACAAGAATATCCCTTTGGAACGAACTAAGTCAGACAAGCTTTTATCTTCCAACTCTCCAAGTTGTTGTCTAGCTTAACCAACTAGCTCAGGGATATCCATCACAGATTCTTGGAGAGAAGGTGGTTCACAAGAAACCAACTTGATCACGAACTCAACATAGCGGTCAGGTGACAACCCAGTAACACCTCCAAGAAGATATTTGGAAAGTCACGAACCACCGGTATGTTACTAAGCTCGAGAACAATCTTGCTTTTCAGGGCAAGATGATATGATCAAATGAGCGAGGACTTGACAAAATCCTAACTCATCAATCAAAGAGTGCACCAGGAAATAAGGACTAGGTAGCACGATCAATCTTAGAATGGTGATTCAATAACCAACATACTAGGAATAAGATTATTGTCCATTAACTACCAAGCAATGGGGTTGCTAGGAGTATTGAGTTCACACATCATGATTCACTTGTCGGCACTCCGGCTGCAACAACACGGAACCGAGGAATGAACAATGATGGCAAGAAGTATCACTGTACCAAGAGTTCATAGGATGGTGTGCAATTCCTATAACAATCCCGATATAAAGATGGTAATACTTCAGGGTAGAACAGGATCAAAGGCTGGATTAGCAATTTGATCTGCGGAGCACAACTTCTTTGACCCAATCCTGGATATGGAAGAGGTACTGGAGTTTGTTTCTCCTAGTCATTCTGCGATAGAATGGCTTGACGGACCACAAGAGTATTAGGCATCGATAAACGAACGCACGCATACTCTTGACTATCAATTGATAGACGAGGGTCAGAATGCAACTAAAGAGATCAACTCAAAGGATCATATAATTTTCTGAGTTGTGGACGCATAGATTAGTATGTCGAACCAAGTTCAACATGTTTCTTCCGGATAACCCATGCAGAAAGGTAGAACTGGCAGAGTCACGATTTATGAATGGAGAACTCCTCAAGAGTACTCTAATTGTGATCTTTTGATCCAATAAACATCTGCCATAAGCGGTTCATAGTATTTGGAAGAAGGAAATACCACGGACCTCGAGGACTATCGCAAAGTTACTAATATCCTGAAGGAACTAGCAAACACTATCAACATGAAGTAAGTAGAGTGAATCTCGGGTTCAAAGCTCAAGGAGTAGAATACCTACTACTAAGTAGCATCACGGGATGCTTTCGAGACTGATGGCCAGAATCATCACACTGGGAACACAATCATGGCTAAATTACTAGATGATCCCCTAAGACACCCAGGGTCATAATAATATCTCCAACATATACGCCGAGGTAACAAAGTACCTCAACTCACCGATTAGTGTGGTTAATCTGGCCCAAAGGAACATCGGAACGGAAGGAAGGGATTTTGCAAATGCTTCAGACTATTTAGAAACCTGGGATGACTCGGACAGCATAACGGCTGTAAATGCTCAGAAAAGACTTGAGACATTCACAAAAATGGTGGCATAACCACTCAGAAGCACAATATCAAGGTTTCGAGATCAGCAATTAACATACAGAGGTAGAAACTGAACTGAGGCTTAATCCAACAATCTTTAAGTCTACGGACTAGTAACACGTGATCCTAATGGAAAGAAGAGATAGCCTAGTTCTTAATCCCCGTAGAAGAGAAGATGATGACTCAGATCAGAAGGCCATGAGGTATAAGGAGTAAAAAGAGCCTTACGTTCCATCCCACAATCAATTCCCTTATATAACTAAAGAATTTCTAGACTCAACTTCGACCAGTTTGGCTTGGTAATCCTACAGGCAGTCAAGCTCTGATACCAACGCTGTCAGGACCCCGACTCAATGCCACATCGATCTAGCATGTAACACCTCATATCACTTTGCGGCCTCACGCACGGTATTCCCACGGGTGTCGCCTTACCTTTGCCCGGGACCGTTTGCGCCTTTTGGCACACGTATATGACAGTGTCGCTAGCATCCATATGATAAGGAGCCCGGGCTGACATGGCTAGTCGTAAACCCAAAGCGGCACAGACTTACAGGGACAGGCATCCATGACCCAGCATCGAACGTGTCGGTCATCAGCGAGTGAATCCAGGCTGTAGCACTGGGCTAGCAGGACTCCGGTGAACCGGGCTGTAGCGGGCTAACAGGACTCCGGTATTCACCGCGTGACATTTCCCCGAAGGGACAGACACAGGAACGAAGAAGGACACATGCCGGCCAGCCTAAGTGTTCCGGAGCAGTAGCAAGCTACCATGGCTCGGTGGAAACACTAGGAGACATTTCCCCGTAAGAGAGGCTACTAAAGATAAACAACTAGATGGTCAGATCCCACACATACCAAGCATTTCAATAACATACACACAATATGCTCGATATGTGCAAATACAACATGGCATCACAACATGACTCTATGACTCAAGTAATCTATTCAATAGGCTCCGAGGAGCGAGATATTACAAACATGGGTCTCATGACCCAACATTCAGAGCATACAAATCAAGCACAAGCGGAAGCTATCATGTCTGAGTACAGACATCTATAAATGAAAAAGGCTGAGAAGCCTGACTATCTACCAAATCCTGCCGAGGCACAAGATCGTAGCTGAGGTAACAAGCTAAACGTCGAAGACCACGCGGAAATACTAGTGAGACTGAAGTCTCTCTGCAAAAACATAAAATAGGCAAACGTGAGTACAAATGTACCCAACAAGACTTACATCAGAACTATCTACATATGCATCATTATCAACAAAGGGATGGTGGGGTTTAACTGCAGCAAGCCAGCTTTGACTCGGTGGCTATCCTGAACTACGACTGCGAGTAACTTTTTTGAGGTGGCGCACACGAGTCCACATATTCACCATATCAATACACCACTATGGATCCGCTCCCGTCTCCCTACGAGAACGCCATCCATAGCACTCACGCTTATCTTGCGTATTTTAGAGTATCCACTTTCACTTGTCTATGAACTGATATAAGCAACCCAGAGGTCCTTTTCCGTGGACACGGCTATTCGAATAGATTAGGTTAACCCTGCAGGGGTGTACTTCTTCACACACGCTCTCACCACTTACCGCCGTTTACACGACATGTACTCGGCAACCTTCAAGCGGAAGCCCAACGTGGGTGTCGGCCACGGCCTGCCTAAACACTCAAGTCTCTAGTCCAGGTTTATCGCCTATTCGGGTTCCATCCATGAGGAGATCCGGCCGGAGTTTCGCTCACAGCCCCAAACGATGTGTACAGGGTTCCGTGACACCAAACGGGTGCCCGGTTTACCCGGCCACGTGCCTACCGCATCATAGCCCACCCCTACGGTCAGCGCTGTCCACGGCCTCCAGCATACTACAAACACCAGAAACTACTTGCAACTCCTGGACAGAGGACAAGGGTGATTAAGAAGCCGAGAGGGTCCATTGGTTTCGGGCCCAATGCGTGGTAGTAGCTGAATCATGGATCACAAACACAGAACTCAGTTCCTGAGGACGGCTGCAATGAGACAACCCACCATGTACTCCTACATGGCCTCTCACCGCTACCTTTACCAAAACGTGTTCACACACTTAGCTCACACACAGTAGGACATGTTCACACACCTCTGATTCATCCCCGATGAATCAGACCTGACTCAACTCTAAGCAGTAGCAGGCATGACAAACAAACATGAATGAGTAGGCACAACAGGGCTCAAACAACTCCTACTCATGCTAGTGGGTTTCATCTATTTACTGTGGCAATGACAGGTCATGCAAAGGATAAAGGGGTTCAGCTACCGCAGCAAGTAACAGAAAAATCGGTGTTGTCCTAATGCATTAAAAGAGAGCAGGAGCGAGAGAGTAGGATTGTATCGGAATGAACAAGGGGGTTTTGCTTGCCTGGCACTTCTGAAGATAACATTGAGTCTTCATCAGTGTCAACGATCACATCCTCGGTATCACGTCTATCGAGAGGGGACAAATACCGGCAACACAGAAGGAAACACAATCAATGCAATGCACAATATGATGCATGATCATGACATAGCAAAATGAATGTGTTTTGGGCTAATGCATCTAGCAACAAGTTAAATGAAGTTGGTTTGAATACAAGATTCAAATTCAAACTCCATATGTGATTATTTAAATGCCCTTTAATTGATTTGTGCTAAACAGCAGCTATAAGTTGTTCTAACATGCATGAAAATGGTACAGATGGATTCCTTGAATTTTTCTAATAATTTTTCATATATAATTTATTTCATTTGGAGTTACGGTTAATTTTCTATGATTTATTGAAGTTTTAGCTATTTTCTGGAATTTTCTGATTATTTAGAATTAAAATAATTCCAGAAAATGAATTATGGCGTCAGCATGTCATCACCTTGACGTCAGCAGGTCAACAGGGCGCCTCCAGGTCAAACCTGACCAGTGGGGTCCACTGGTCAGTGACCCAGGGCTGTTTAGTGTCAATGGCAGGTGGGGCCGGGTCAAAGGCCACGTCAGCAGAGTCAATGCTAACGGGTGGGGCCACTGGATTAGTTAAAAACTAAACAGAAACTAATCTATGATTAATTAGCAGGTGGGGCCCTGCTGTCAGTGTCACAAAGCGGTGATTAGTGGCTAATTAAGCCAGCCACGTCACTGGCCACAGGAGTTCGGCCGGCGGCGACCCGGAACGCGGCGGAAGTTCACCGGGGTTGCGCTACGGGCGACGGCTGGACGCGCGAAGGGCACCAGAAGGTAGCCCGTGCCCGTGCGCACCTAGGGGGGCCAACAGGAGGTGCGGGGGTGGACGGAGTCCGCCGGAGTGGAGCCCGAGGCGGCGGCCGGAGCTCGGGTGGGTGCGGGGTTAGTGCTGTGGCTTGCAAACAAGCTAGCTGCCACGCTAGCGTTGCTCCACGGGTCGTTGCGAGTGCAACGGACGCATGCGCGGGGCCGTTTGGTCACCGGGGCTTCGCCGGCGACGAGTCCGTGCGGCGGAGCGTCTCGGCTCCGGTAGAGGGGGCGGCTAGAGCTCGAAATCGAACTTGGGGTTAGGGGGAAACGGAGCAGGGACTCACGGGGATCGCGCAGGGAGGGTCAGCGAGCTCGGGGGCGCGCCGGAGTGGTCGAATTCGATGGAGAACGGCGCCGGGGCCGAAGCTTGGGGATGATGACGATGGCGGCTGCTCGGGGCCCTTCTGGTCGCGTGAGACGTCGAGGAGGTCGAGGGAGGCACTGCGGAGCTCTGGGAGGCGTCGGGGAGGCGAGAGGGGGATGGTGGCCGCGGCGAACGGCGTCGGTGGCGACGGCTCCGTTCGGGTCCGAGGTGCGGAGCGAGAGGGAGAGCAGGAGAAGGGGATGAGCACGGGAGGGAGTTGAGAGAGGCCTGAGGGAGCCGCGTGGCGTCTCCAGGGAGTAGCGGAGGCAAGCAGGGAGGCAGGAGGTGGCCGAGGCGGCATCGGCGCTCGCCACCGAGCTGCTTCGGTGCGAGGGGAGGAAGAAGACAAAGGGGAGGAGGTGGGCTGGGCCAGCGGGAGGAGCTGGGCCGGCTACAGGTAAGTGGCCCAGGTGGGCTGCAGGTAATGTTTCCCTCCCTCTCTCTGTTTTTCCTATTTTACCTCTGTTTTCTATTTTTCTGACATTTGTTTGATTTAACAAATATATTAAATCATTTAATTTTATTATGCCAATTTTTGTAGGGGCTAATGGTATTATTCCAGAGCTCTTTTATAATTGGCATAATTTTTGGACCATATTTCATATATATAGAAATATCTTTCCAATGCAAATATTTATCGAATTAATCCAAATGGCCAAATTAAATGTCCATGAGCTCCTAAAAATATTGTTTTGATTTTTATCTCTGTCCAATATTTTCAGAGGGCAACATGAGCATTTTCTTGGACCCTTTTGGGGAATTTTTTTTTATTTGGGTCATTTTCAACATGATTCTGAGGGTTCCACCAATCCTCATTTCAAATTTAAATGAAATTTAAACATGATGCACACATGAAGCTAGCCTAGAGCATTACCAGAAGCTAGGGATGTGACACGGTCTAGGATTAAAGTTTCCTCTATAAGCATTGTTTCCAAAACTATTCCTACCAACAAAATTCACATCCATAGATTCATTATTATTCTCAATCAAAGTAGACAAAGGCATATCATTAGGATCAAAAGGAGCACTCTTAGTAGCCAACAACTTCATAAGTTCATCCATCTTTCCACTCAAAACATTAATTTCTTCTATAGCATGCACTTTTTTACTAGTAGATCTTTCGGTGTGCCATTGAGAATAATTGGCCATAATATTATCAAGGAGTTTTGTAGCATCTCATAAAGTGATTTCCATAAACCTGCCTCCCGCGGCCGAATCTAAAAGATTTCTAGAAGCAAAGTTCAATCCGGCATAAAGTTTTGTATGATCATCCGTAAATTCAAACCATGAGTAGGGCAATTGTGAATCATCAATTTCATTCTTTCCCAAGATTGAGCAACATGCTCATGATCAAGTTGTTTAAAATTCATAATATCGTTCCTAAGAGTGATGATCTTAGCGGGAGGAAAATACTTAGAGATAAAAGCATCTTTGCACTTGTTCCAAGAATAATACTATTTTTAGGCGAAGATGAAAACCAAACTTTAGCACGATCTCTAAGTGAAAACGGGAATAAGTTCAATTTAACAATATCATTATCCGTATCTTTCTTCTTTTGCATATCACACAAATCAACAAAGTTGTTTAGATGAGTAGCGGCATCTTCACTAGGAAGGCCGGCGAATTGATCTTTCATAACAAGATTTAGCAAAGCAGTATTGATTTCACAAGACTCAACATCATTAAGAGGAGCAATCAGAGTACTAAGGAAATCATTATTATTGGTATTGGAGAAATCACACAATTTGGTATTATCTTGCGCCATGGCGACAAGTAATCCACACACAAGCAAACAGAAAAGGGCAAGCGAAAGAGAGAGGAGATTGGGAAAGAGCTAATAAAACGGCAAGGATGAAGTGGGGGAGAGGAAAAAGAGAGGCAAATGGCAAATAATGTAAATGCGAGGGAGATGAGTTTGTGATGGGTACTTGGTATGTCTTGACTTGAGCGAAGACCTCCCCGACAACGGCGCCAGAAATCCTTCTTGCTACGTCACTAGCTTGCGTTGGTTTTCCTTGAAGAGGAAAGGGTGATGCAGCAATAGTAGCGTAAGTATTTCCCTTAGTTTTTGAGAACCAAGGTATCAATGCAGTAGGAGGCTCCTCAAAAGTCCCATGCACCTACAGAAACAAACAAAGAACTCGCCACCAACGCAATAAAGGGGTTTTCAATCCCTTCACGGCCACTTGCGAAAGTGAGATCTGATAGAGATAGTAAGATAAGATAAATATATTTTTGGTATTTTATAATATAGTTTGGAAAAGTAAAGATGCAAATAAAAGTAGATTGAAAGCTTATATGATAAAAGATAGACCCGGGGGCCATAGGTTTCACTAGTGGCTTCTCTCGAGATAGCATAGTATTACGGTGGGTGAACAAATTACTGTTGAGCAATTGATAGAAAAGCGGATAATTTTGAGATTATCTAGGCATGATCATGTATATAGGCATCACGTCTGCAACAAGTAGACCGACTCCTGCCTGCATCTACTACTATTACTCCACACATCGACCGCTATCCAACATGCATCTAGAGTATTAAGTTCATAAGATTAGAGTAACGCATTAAGAAAGATGACATGATGTAGAGGGATAAACTCGTGCAATATAAACCCCATCTTTTTATCCTCGGTGGCAACAATACGATACGTGCCTTGCTGCCCCTGCTGTCATTGGGAAAGGACACCGCAAGATTGAACCCAAAGCTAAGCACTTCTCCCATTGCAAGAAAGATCAATTTAGTAGGCCAAACCAAACTGATAATTCAAAGAGACTTGCAAAGATAACTCAATCATACATAAAAGAATTCAGAGGAGATTCAAATATTTCTCATAGATAAACTTGATCATAAACCCACAATTCATCGGATCTCAACAAACACACCGCAAAAAGAGTTACATCGAATAGATCTCCAAGAAGATCGAGGAGAACATGGTATTGAGATCCAAAAAGAGAGAAGAAGCCATCTAGCTAATAACTATGGACCCGAAGGTCTCTGGTAAACTACTAACAACTCATCGGAGGGGATATGGTGTTGATGTAGAAGCCCTCCATGGTCGATTCCCCCTCCAGCGGAGCGCCGACGAAGGCTCCAAGATGGGATCTTGCGGATAAAGAAGGTTACGTCAGTGGAACTAGGTTTTTGTGGCTTATTCTGATGTTCTTGTGGTACGTGGGTATATATAGGAGGAAGAAGTAGGTCGGTGGCCGCCCGAGGGGCCCACGAGATAGGGGGCACGCCCTGTAGGGGTGGGCGCGCCCTCCACCCTTGTGGCCGCCTCGGCTGCTTCTTGACTTGCACTCCAAGTCCTCTGGATCACGTTCGTTCCAAAAATCACGCTCCTGATGGTTCCATTGCATTTGTACTCCATTTGATATTCCTGTTCTTCGAAATACTAAAATAGGCAAAAAAAACAGCAATACAAGCTGGGCCTCCGGTTAGTAGGTTAGTCCCAAAAATGATATAAACGTGTAAATTAAAGCCCATAAACATCCAAAACAGGTAATATAATAGCATGGAACAATCAAAAATTATAGATACGTTGGAGACGTATCAATCATCATCATCATTGTCAGGGAAGTCGCAAAGGAGCTCCCTCTGCCGCGGGGCAGAGGATTCCTCCACAACCTTGTCCTCAGTGAACTCGGAGGATTGATCGCCAGAGGACAGGTCTACCAAGGATGTAGGCGGCGGGGGAGGCCCCGCACACACGAGCCCAAACTCATCGAAGACCGGCATGGCAGCAACAACCTCCTCCCCGTCGACTCGGCAGTATAACGGGAGCCAGTCCTATGGAGGATTGCTCGGGTCTTTCCCAGTCAAGTAGAGCAACACCTTGCTTAACTCCTCGTCGGGAAGGGTGTCCTGGCACAGGCAAATCTTGTCGTCGTTGCCCCCAAGCTTCCATAGGGGGCGGGAGCGATCTTGGAGCGGCGCTAAGCGCCGCGTTAAGAACTCCTTGATGAACATGGCCCCCGTCAACTTCTTGCTCTTTAGGTCCTCCTCCATCTTCTTCACCAACGGCTTCAGGAAAGGGTTGGTGATCTTCTCAGAGAGCCACCCCTTCCTGGAGGAGGGGAGCTCGGTCGGCAGCTCCAGCAAGTCCTGGGAGCACTTGGCATCCATCAGAACCCACCTCTTCAGGGCATCCCCCACCTTCTTCCCGGCGCGGGAGATCGCGTTACCGCCCCGGGCCGCAATAAAGCCGATGCACCCAGCGGGATGGTCGCTAGTCATGCGGAGGAAGAGGAAGTGGCGGATCATGGCGACGGAGGGCATCACCCCCACGAACGCCTCGCAGTAGAAGGCGAAAATGGATAGGAGGAGGATGGAGTTGGGATGAATGTGGAGCGCGTGGAGGCCATAATGGTGAAGAACGACATAGAAGAAGCGGGAGAATGGGGGCACCAGCCCCGAGTAGAGGAAGAAGAGGCAATGAAAGCCTGGCGGCAGATGGCACCCCTTTTGTCAGACAGAAACAGTTGCCGAGGCAGCATGGGGAAGTGGAGTCGCCCATGTCCCATCAATTACAATGCGTCATCAAGGTCGCAGGAGGTTAGGGCCCGCAGCGCTCTGCACTTGCCCTTTGGCTTCGTCTGGAAGCCAAGTCTGAGCGCGCCTTGGGCCCGGGGGCTACTGTCGACATTCTCGATATGGGCGTATCCAGCCCTACTTGCCCGCGGCCCACCACGTGGCTCCACCGACGGCCTGGTACGGCCCAGCTTCAACATCAATAGCTCAAGACCCTCGCGAGGGTCCAAGCCTCATGAGGCGGACGACGCCAAGACCCCCGACGGGATCGGCCTCTTCAGGCTGGCTCCCAAGGGGCGGAGAGTTCTATGCAAGGTATACCTCACGAGGCTTAGCTGACGTGAGCCATGACGACCAAGGCCGGGCAGGCGCCAGCGGGCGCATAGCGCATGTTTCCTCTTTGGTGCAAGGGAGGCAAGCCACAGGCGCGGAGTCCCGAGGAGTCAGCCAAAGGTTTCCATTCTGGTGCAACAAGACCAAGACCACCAGGATGGCAGGACGGTGGTCATCGCCGATCCCACCGTAGCGTCACGACCAGAGGCTTTTCGCAGGCGAAGACTACTTTTGTTAGGATAAGCTGTACCACTTGTCCCCTTTCAAATCCGGCTGTTGTGGGATCCCTTCCCGCCAACATTTGGGAAGAGGACCAAGGCCACTATAAATAGGACTTAGCCTTCACCATAGAGGGGCATCTGGTTCACATCTCCTCAGCTCTCTCGAGCTCAAGAACACCTCACCTCCTGAGACTAGTTCATCCATTGTACTAGTCCATCCTTAGCCCTCCGAGGCAATCCACCAAAATGCTGGAGTAGGGTATTACACCGCAAGGTGGCCCGAACCAGGATAAACTGCTATGTCTCTTTGTCTCTTCGAGCTCGTCGCGCTAGGCTTAGGAGGATCGTGAGTAGGCAGGCTAGGTAGGTTGAGATCTTCGCACGCACCCCAGAGTTCAAACCTCTCAAGGGTTTGCGGAACCCGTAATCTGACAAAACCCGAAATGACGTTGTTTTCAGCAGAACTACCATGGTGAATGCAGCGAAACTTTCTGACAATTTTTTTGGAACAAAAGAGGCACTAGAAGCTTTGTGGGAGGACCAAGTGGTGAAGGAGGTGGCCACTAGGCACTAGGGTACGCCACCCCCTCCAGCGCGCCCTGGTGGGTAGTGGGCCCCTCGAAGCACACCTTAGCGTGAGACCAATGCCAAAAAATCCTATATAATCAGAAACCCCCAAAAGTTAACATAGATGAGAAGTTTCGCCGCCGCAAGCCTCTGTAGCCACAAAAAACCAATCTGGACCTTGTTCCGGCACCATGCCAGAGGGGGAAATCATCACCAGAGACCATCTTCATCATCCCGGTGGCCACCATGATGAGGAGGGAGTAGTCCACCCTCGGGGCCGAGGGTTTGTACTAGTAGTTATGTGTTTGATCTGTCTCTCTCTCTCTCTCTCTCTCTCGTGTTCTTGATTTGGCATGATCTTTATGTATCACGAGCTTTGTTAATATAGTTGGATCATATGGTGTTTCTCCCTCTCTATCTTGTTGCAGTGAATTGAGTTTTTACCTTTGAGGTTTCACTTTTATCGGCTGGATTTGAGAACACTTGATGTATGTCTTATATATGAATACCCTGGTGACAATGGGGTATTATATTGATCCACTTGATGTATGTTTTGGCACTCAACTCGCGTATTCCCGAGGTGACATTGGCGTACTCTATGCATAAGGTTGATGCATGTTTTTGTCCTTGTTTCTCTGGTAAAAATCTTGGGGCACTCTTTGAGGTTCTTTGTGTTGGATTAAATATTATGAATCTGAAGTTGTTTGATGCATACCGTATAATAAATTCACGGATACTTGGGGTGACATTGAAGTATCTAGGTGACATTAGAGTTGGTTGATGTGTATCATTTGGTGTTATTTTAGTACGAACTCTTGGACTGTTTGTGACACTTATAGGAATAGCTCGATAGATCGATCGGAAAGGATAACTCTGAGGTGGTTTCATACCCCACAAACAATTTCATCTTATGTTCTCCTCTAGATAAGAACTTTGGAGTGATTCTTTATTGCATGTTGAGGGATTACCATATGATCTAATTATGTTAGCACTGTTGAGAGTTCAGAGAAGACTCAAATAATAATCATGGATATTCTGATCATAAACTCACAATACGGACCCCAACAAACACACCACAAAAAGTGATTACATCGAATAGAACTCCAAGAACATCAAGGAGAACATTGTATTGAAGATCAAAGAAGGAGAAGAAGCCATCTAGCTACTAACTATGGACCCATAGGTCTGTGGTAAACTACTCACACATCATCAGAAGGGCAACAAGGTTGATGTAGAGCCCCTCTATGGTTGATTCCCCATCTAGCAGAGTGCCGGAAAAGGCCTCCAGATGGGATCTCTCGAGAACAGGAAGTTGCGGCGGTGGAAAAAGTATTTTTTGGGTGGCTCTCCATTGGTTTCCTGATTTTAGAGAATTTCTAGATGCAGAATTAGGTCACGGAGCGAAGGTGGGCCCACGAGGCACCAAGGTGTGCCCTGGTGGCTCATGGTCACCTCCTTCGTCTTTTGGCCCTCTCCTGAAGCTTCTAGTGTCTTTTTTGTCCAGAAAAAAACTCTGAAAACTTTCGTGGCATTTGGACTTCGTTTGGTACTGATATTCGGAAAAACCAAAAATAGGCAAAAAACAGCAACTAGCACTGGGCACTAAGTTAATAGGTTAGTCCCAAGAAGTAATACGTAATTGCATGTAAATACATATAAAATATCCAAGATTGATACTATAATAACACAGAACAATAAAATAATTATAGATATGTTGGAGATGTGTTAAGCAACTTTATATCATTTTTTGGGACGAACCTATTGACATAGTGCCCAGTGCTAGTTGCTGTTTTTTGCTTGTTTTTTACTTTGCGGGATATCCCTACCAAACGGAGTCAAAAAGCAGTGAAACTTTTTGGAGAATTTTTTGGACCAGAAGACAACTTGGGGGCTAAGGAAGGACCAGAGGGGAGGCATGTGGGGTCCACAAGACACATGGGCACGCCAGGAAGCCCAAGCACACACAGATGGGCTGTGGGGCCCACAGGGGTCTACTGCACTGCCTGTTCACCCTATAAATTCCCAAATATTCCAGAAACCCTAGGGGAGTTGACGAAACACAATTCCAGCCGCCACAAGTTCTAAAACCACGAGATCCAATCTAACACCATCACAGAGGGGTTCATCGTCCTCGTTGGTGCCTCTCCGATGATGCATGAGTGGTCCACCGTAGACCTATGGGTCCGTAGGCAGTAGCTAGATGGCTTCTTCTCTCTTTTTGATTCTCAATACAATGGTCTCTTGGAGATCTATTTGATGTAAACCTTTTTGCGGTGTGTTTGTTGGGATCCGATGAACTTTGAGTTTATGATCAGATCTATATCCATGAATATTATTTGAGTCTTCTTTGATCTCTTATATGCATGATTCTTTATAGCCTCGTATTTCTTCTTCGAATATTTGGTTTAGTTATGCCAACTAGATCGATTTTTCTTGCCATGGGAAGAGGTGCTTTGTGATGGGTTCGATCTTGTTGTGTCCTCTCCCAGTGATAGAAGGGGCAGCGAGGCACGCATGTATCATTGCTATTAAGGATAACAACATGGGGTTTATGCCTACATGAATAGATCTTGTCTACATCATATCATCGTTCTTGTTGCATTACTCTGTTTCTCCATGAACTTAATACACTAGATGCGTGCTGGATAGCGGTCGATGTGTGGAGTAATAGTAGTAGATGCAGGCAGGAGTCGGTCTACTAATCTTGGACGTGATACCTATATATTGATCATTGCCTTGGATATCGTCATAATTATTTTATCTTCTATCAATTTCCCAACAGTAATTTGTTTACCCACCATATGCTATTTTCTCGAGAGAAGCCACTAGTGAAATCTACAACCCCCATGTCTATCTTTTATCATATTGCTTTGAGATTATTTTTATTCGCATTTGTTTTCGGATCTATTATTCCAAAAACCCAAAAATACTTTGCGTCACTTTTTATTTGCATCTTTTATTTCGTGTTTTATTCAGATCTATTTATCCAAACATATATAAAACCAATCTATCTTTTTACCGAGGAGGGATTGACAACCCCTCTTACGCATTGGGTTGCGAGGATTTGTTCTTTGTGTGCAGGTACCGTTTACATAGTGTTGCTTGGTTCTCCTACTAGATTGATACCTTGGTTTCATAACTGAGAGAAAGACCTACCGTAGCTGTAAGGCATCATCCCTTCCTCTTTGGGGAAATACCGATGCAGTTTCAAGCCGCATCAGTGCTTTATAAGAGAAGATGGAGACTCAAAATATTTTTTTTACATAAAAGTAAAATAGATAGGCCCTTCGCAGAGGGAAGCAAAGATTTGCAGAGGTGCCAGAGAGCTCAAAGTTTAAAATAGAGATAAAATTATGTTTGAGAAAGGCATGCTTTTCCTGTCAACGTCACGACCGAAAGTTTCCAATATGTCCCTAGACACATTATAGACGGTTCCCAAACAGAAAATAAAGTTTATTTCCTTTCCATCGTTCTTTCACAATTTATGGCTAGCCGTATCCACGGGTGCCTTCCAAACTTTCAACTTTCCAAGGAGTTTATTATTTTCATTTCGGGACTGGGGATCCCTATTACCGACCATTTTCTGATGCAATGACAAGTGAATAAACACTCATCTTGAGAATATCCCATCTAGCATTAAATATATTAACCACCCCCGTCGCTACATGAGTGGTACGGGCATACAAAACGGAAAAGTTTTGAATGATTAGAGTTGGCACATGCAAATTTACTTCGAACGACATGTAAATACCGCATATAGGTAGGTATAGTGGACTCATTTGGCGCAACTTTGGGTGTAAGGAATTGGATGCACAAGTAGTATTCCCGCTTAGTACAAATGAGGGCTGGCAAATAGACTGAGAAGCAACCAACAAAAAAACAAAAACAGTCATAAACATGCATTGAGAATAACTAACACAGAATAATGCACCATAAGTAGGATGTAACTTACTTGCATAACTATTGATTTTGCGTGCATGCATAGGGACTCACAAACCTTAACACCAATATTCTTACTAAATCACAATTACTTACTAACATAACTCACATATTATCATCTCCATATCGTAAAACTGTTGCAAGGAATCATAATAATTACATGTAGGATCATAATCAAATTCAACAATATAGCTCTCATATACAATTTTCTCTTCATGATCTAAATACATAAAAGTTTTATAATCTACCAAGATAGTGGGATTAACATCAACTAAAGTCATGACCTCTCCAAACCCACATTTGCCAAAGATTTTATAAGATTGAACACTCTCCAAATATGTGGGATTATTTTTACCTAAAGTTGACACTCTTCCAAACCCACTTTCAATATTATTGTAAACATTATTAGAAATATCATATTCATCATGAGGCTTAAATAAAAATTTTAAGATCATAAGAAGCATCACCCCCATCATGATCATTGCAATAAGCAGTGGACATAACAAAATTAGCATCCCCAAGCTTGTAGCTTTGCATATTATTATAACAATTGACATTGACAAAATTCATAATATCATCATTGCAATCATGCTTTTCACTGAAGGAGCTATCATGAATTACTTTATTATTTTTTTCGTTTAACACTTCATCACAATTTTTAGATTCAGGATTTTCAAGCAAAACTTCATAGAGATAATCAAGTGCACTCAACCCACTAGCAATTGGTTCAACATAATTGGATATTTAAAAAAGATTAGCAAGTGGATGAGGATCCATATGCCTTTAATTTTCTTAGTTATTTTTCTGGTTTTTGGTGTGTTCACATGAAGGAAAAAAGCAAGCAAATGAGCAATCAAGCAAAAGGCAAACGGAAATTATTTTTGTGTTTTTCTGAAAAAGTTTAGAAGTGGGGGAGATGAAAACGAGAGGCAAATGGCAAATAATGTAAATGCAAGGAGATGAAAGTTTATGCGATGGTCCTTGATAGATGTTGATGATGTCTCTCCGGCAACGGCGCCAGAAATTCTTCCTTCTACTTGTGAGCTACGTTGGGATTTCCCCGAAGAGGAGGGGATGATACAATATAGTAAAGATAAGTATTTCCCTCAATTAAGAATCAAGGTTATAAATCCGGTAGGAGAACCATGCAACACCTCGTTAGTAGTACCTGTACAGAAAACAACAAATCCTCGCACCCAACGCGAACAAGGGGTTGTCAATCCCTTGGCGGTTAATTGCAAAATTAAATAGTGATAGATAGATAAAAAATATAAAATAAAATAAAGTAAGAGAAATTACAGCAAGGTATTTTTAGGATTTTAATATATGATAAAAGTAGACTTGGGGCTATAATTTTCACTAGAAGCTTCTCTCTTGAAAATTGCATACGGTGGATAAACAAATTACTATTGGGCAATTGATAGAAAAGAGAATAATTATGATGACGATATCCAAGGTAATGATCATGTATATAGGCATCACGTCTGAGATAAGTAGACCCACTCCTGCCTGCATCTACTACTATTACTCCACACATCGACTGCTACCCAGCATGCATCTAGAGTATTAAGTTCATAAAGAATGGTGTAATGCCTTAAGCAAGATGACATGATGTAGACAAAGTAAACTCACGCATGAATAAACCTTGTATTTTTATCCTTAATGGCAACGATACAAATACGTGTCATGTCCCTTTCTGTCACTGTGATTGAGCATCGCAAGATCAAACCGATCATAAAGCACCTCTCCCATTGCAAGAAAAATCAATCTAGTTGGCCAAACCAAATCAATAGATCGGAGAGAAATACAAAGCAAACAGAACTCAAAGAAGACTCAAATAATATTCATGGACAATCTGATCATAAACTCACAATTCATCGGATTCCAACAAACACACCGCAAAAAGTGATTACATCAGATAGAACTCCTAGAACATCGAGGAGAATATTGCATTGAAGATCAAAGAGAGAGAAGAAGCCACCTAGCTACTAACTATGAACTCATAGGTCTGTGGTACTCACACATCATCGGAAGGGAAGCAAGGTTGATGTAGAGCCCCTCCATGGTTAATTCCCCCTTCAGTAAAGTGCCGGAAAAGGGTGTCGGCAATCTAGGAACGGGGGTCCCCAGACTTGCCTGCCTGCGGCCTGCGGCATGGCTCAAGTGGTGGCCCAGTACGGACCATCTTCATCAACTCAAGCTCAAGACCCTCACGAGGGGCCAAGCCTCACGGGGCGGACGACGCAAGGCTTCCTCAGGAGCGGCCTCACTAGGCAGGCTCGCGAGGAGGCGGAGAGATCATGGCAGGGGTACCTCGCGAGGTGCTCGTGACACAAGCCATGACGATCGAGACCAGGCAGGCGCCAGGCGGGCGCCGGCCTACGCAGTTTCCTTGTTTCCTCTTTGGTGCAAAGGGGGCAAGCACAGGCGCGGAGTACGAAGGCATCAAGCAAAGGTTACAATTTCAGTGCAATGAGACCAAGACCAGTAGAGCGGCAGGACGGAGGTCACCGTGGAGCCCAAGATGACGTCATCTCCAGTGCCTTTGGCAGCCGAAGGCCAACTTTAGTTAGGATAAATTGTACTAGATGTTCCCCTTCAAATGGCCGTTGTTGGCGCCCTTCCCGCTCAATATTTGGGAAGAGGACCAGGGCCTCTATAAATAGGGATAGCCACCATCATAGAAGGATCATCTGATCCAGAGCTTAGAGAATCCTTCTCAAGCAGACACCACCACAAGAACACCTCTCGCGAGGCTGTTCTTCCCCTGTATTGTTCATCATCAGCCCTAGAGGCAATCCACCACACCACACACTGGAGTAGGGTATTACACCACAACGGTGGCCCGAACCAGTATAAATCCTGTGTCCCTTGTGTTGTTCATCGTGTAGCTTAGATCCTCAGCGAGGCATTCGGACGTGGATCGGTAGGGGAAAGATCTTCGTGCGCAACCCAGAGTTCGAACCTTAAGGGTTTTGCCGACATTTGGCGTGCCAGGTAGGGGGTGTGCCGAAATCTTCGTTCTGCCGTCCTGCGTCCTCTGCTCCGTTGCCTCCATGTCTGACGACCCGACGGCCAACGCCGACTGCTGGGCGGCATGGCCTGCCCATGCCGCACTGCCTGCCCAAGGTGACCTCAACCCCGTGCCTCAGGCAGCCCACACTCCGCAGAACGCTGCAGGACGCGGGCGACGCGGTCAAGCGCTGCCTGCACTCACCCCGCGGCAGGTGCGATCAGCAGCAAGGGCCTCCAACCATGCCGTGGCCACAACACCGCATACCCGACGGGAGCAGGCGAACATGGAGGCCGCGCTCACGGTGGCTCGAGAACTGCTACGGTGTAGGCCGCAGGAAAGCGGCCACGACGTGCTGCTGGAGCGTGTCACTGAGTTCCAGGATGCCGCTACTTCAGGGGCACCTCCGTTCTACGTCTAGCTTTCGCCCCAGGTCCCGGGCGGATCACACGGCGGGCCCATCCGTGCCCGCGCGCCCCCAGGCGCACCTCAAGGCTCCGTCAACACCAGCTTGATCGTCAGTGCCGGGCGACAAGCCACGCCGGCACCGCCCCTGGTAAGCGAGGGCATGCGCATTGCTGCCTACAGCCTGGGCGGGCCACCGCCCTACCACCCCCAAGATGGTGCTTCAAGCCGAACTGCATGGCGTGTGGGGCACTACGACGAGGCCTGTGGGGCGGCGACCCCGGAGGCTTATGTGCCCCACATGGTGGATCGGGAGTACGCATTGGAAGAAGACCACGGCTCGTTCCTCGGGCCAGGCTGGGAGGAAGAGATGCCAGAAGCCAAGCCCTTTCAGGAACCTCAAGGAAGCCTCGACAACCGCGCCGGCGGCAGAAGATATCGGGTACCGCTAATTCCTCAGGAGCAAGCTTATGCTAACCATGGGTCGCAGGAAGTCTAGGTCGCTGCAGCGGATTGCTGCCCTAGTGCACCAGCCTCCCTTCCCTTAGGAGGAGGGCTCTGGGGGCTGCAGGAGAGGGGCGGGGAGCCGGGCTCGTCCCCACAGCACGCAGAGCAAGGTGTTCCTTGGAGGTAGGCCCTCTGCCGGGGAGTCACCGCAAGGCGTGCCCCCGGCAGAGGACCCGTGGTCGTCGGGGGAACCGTTGGCGTCCCCTTTTCCCCATTGGCGTCGTCCTGGTTTCCGGTCGCCGTCAATGGTGGTGAAGGGTGGCCCAAGGTCGGGCCCTCATCTGGTGCTATGAAGCAAGGCCGGTACCTGTGAAGAAGACCCAGTGCCTATGAAGCTCGCCGCCCGTGACACTCTCACATAATAATGAGTTGGGGTTGTACACGCCCCGGAGTCTCCGGAGAGCCACCCTCGGGCCTTGGGGGCTCCCTCCCATGCCCAGTGGCAGCACTTAGCTCTGCACTGGCGAGAAGACGTCGAAGACTAGACTAGGTGCCGGACGCGGCCTTTTGCTTTTGCTTCCTTTTGTGTGGTCGAGCTTTCTCGTTTCGGATCTAAGTTGAAGCTGAATCTGTGTTTGCTTATGCAGGGAGGGGTGTCTTGTCTTGTTCGCGTGCTTTCTCATTTCCGGTTTCTGCTCAAGTTGGAATTCGCATTAGCTGCCTCCCCCTCACGAGCCCCTCGAGGGTAGGGCTGGGCCTAGCACACACGCGCATGCCATCCCGTGGCCGGCGCTCGCTCTCGCAAGGCTCTTGCCGCAAGGTCAACAGGTCTCCCAAGGGATCCTCGGAGAGTTGCCACAAGCCTACTCGAAGCTCGCCCAAGGTAAAGGTAAAATCGCAGCAACCAATTCATCGCAGAACCCGTAACATCATACGGGCGCCCATCCGGTGCCGACCCTAACAACGCATGGATAACAATCCTTTTTACATGAGGGGCTTCCCCTCCCAAAACGCTCTTACAACCTTCAGGGCCACGCCCGAGCCTTATCATGCGCATGATAAACAGCAGGGGGGAGCGTAGGATCAATCAGACATGTAGCTGATACGTCCATTTTGCATCATGCTTTTATATCAATATTTATTGCATTATGGGCCGTCATTACACATTATATCTCAATATTTATGGCTATTCTCTCTTATTTTACAAAGGTTTACCATGAAGAGGGGGAATGCCGACAACTGGAATTCTGGCTGGAAAAGGAGCAAACATTGGAAACCTATTCTGCACAGCTCCAAAAGTCCTGAAACTCCACGAAACATCTTTTTGGAATTAATAAGAATTTTTGAGTGAAAGAAATACACCAGGGGGCCCACACCCTATCCAAGAGAGTGGAGGGCGCACCCCCCCACAGGGTGCGCCCCTATCTCCTGGGCCCCCTGGTGGGCCTCCGATGTCCATCTTCTGCTATATTAGAGCTTTTACCTTGGAAAAAATCGTGGGCAAGCTTACGGGACGAAACTCCGCCGCCACGAGGGGGAACCTTGGCGGAATCAATCTAGGGCTCCGGCGGAGCTGTTCTGCCGGGAACACTTCCTTCCGGGAGGGGGAAATCATCACCAACGTCATCACCAACGATCCTCTCATCAAGAGGTGGTCAATCTCCATCAACATCTTCAACAGCACCATCTCCTCTCAAAACCCTAGTTCATCTCTTGTATCCAATCTTGTATCAAAACCACAAATTGATACCTGTGGGTTGCCAGTAGTGTTGATTACTCCTTGTAGTTGATGCTAATTGGTTTACTTGGTGGAAGATTATATGTTCAAATCCTTTATGCATATTATTACTCCTCTGATTATGAACATGAATATGTTTTGTGAGTAGTTACGTTTGTTCCTGAGGACATGGGTGAAGTCTTGCTATTAGTAGTCATGTGAATTTGGTATTCGTTCGATATTTTGATGAGATGTATGTTGTCTTTTCCTCTATTGGTGTTATGTGAACGTCAACTACATGACACTTCACCATTATGTGGGCCTAGAGGAAGGCATGGGGAAGTAATAAGTAGATGATGGGTTGCTAGAGTGACAGAAGCTTAAACCCTAGTTTATGCGTTGCTTCGTTAGGGGCTGATTTGGATCCATATGTTTAATGTTGTGGTTAGGTTTACCTTAATACTTCTTTTGTAGTTGAGGATGCTTGAAATAGGGGTTAATCATAAGTGGGATGCTTGTACAAGTAAGGGCAGTACCCAAGCACCGGTCCACCCACATACCAAATTATCAAAGTACCAAACACGAATCATATGAACGTGATGAAAACTAGCTTGACGATAATTCCCATGTGTCCTCGGGAGCTTCTTTCTCATTATTAGAAATTGTCCAGGCTTATCCTTTGCTACATAAAGGATTGGTCCACCTTGCTGCACTTTATTTACTTTATTTACTTGTTACTCGTTACTATTTATCTTATCACAAAACTATCTATCACCTACAATTTCAGTGCTTGCACAGAAAACCTTACTGGAAACCACTTATCATTTCCTTCTGCTCCTCGTTGGGTTTGACACTCTTACTTATCGAAAGGACTACGATTGATCCCCTACACTTGTGGGTCATCAAGACTCTTTTCTGGTGCCGTTGCCGGGGAGTGTAGCGCTTTTGGTGAGTGGAACTTGGTAAGGAAACATTTATATAGTGTGCTGAAATTTTCTGTTACTTGTCACTATGGAAATTAATCATTTGAGGGGCTTGTTCGGGGTATCTTCACACCGACCAGAAGAGCAAAGAGTTGTTCCTCAACCTACTGAACTTTATGAAAATATTTACTTTGAGATTCCTTCAGGTATGATAGAGAAACTGCTAGCTAATCTATTTGTAGGAGATGGAACATTGCATCCCGATTTACACCTTATCTTTGTGGATGAAGTTTGTGGATTATTTAAGCTTGCAGGTATTCCCGATGATGTTGTCAAAAGCAAGGTCTTCCCTTTATCTTTGAAGGGAGATGCATTGACATGGTATAGGCTATATGATGCTACGAGATCTTGGAATTATAAACGATTGAAGCTGGAATTTCACCAGAAGTTCTATCCTATGCACCTTGTTCATCGTGATCGTAATTACATATATAATTTCTGGCCTCGCGAAGGATAAAGCATCGCTCAAGCTTGGGGGAGGCTTAAGTCAATGTTATATTCATGCCCCAATCAGGAGCTCTCCCGGGAAATGATTATTCAGAATCTTTATGCTCGGCTTTCTCTTGATAATCGCAACCTGCTCGATACTTCCTGTGCTGGCTCTTATATGCTGAGGACTATTGATTTCAAATGGGACTTATTGGAAAGAATTAAACGCAACTCTGAAGATTGGGGTTCCGACGATGGTAAGGAGTCAGGTATGACATCTAAGTTCGATTGTGTTAAATCTTTTATGGATACCAATGCTTTCCGTGGATTTAGCGCTAAGTATGGACTTGACTCTAAGATAGTAGCTTCTTTCTATCAATCGTTTGTTACTCACGTTGATCTCCCTAAAGAGAAGTGGTTTAAATACAATCCTCCTGTTGAAGTGAAAGTAGTTGCACCTATTACAGTCGAAGAAAAGACTATCACCTATAGTGATCCTATTGTTCCTACTACTTATGTTGAAAAACCTCCTTTTCCTGTTAGGATAAGGGATCATGCTAAAGCTTCGACTGTTGTTCGTAAGAGTAATACTAGGACTTATACACCTCCTGAGCAAATTAATGTTGAACCTAGTATTGCTGTGGTTAAAGATCTCTTGGATGAGGATTTAGATGGGCATGTTATTTATTTCTGTGGTGAGACTACTAATATTGCTAGACCAGGTACTAAGATACATAGACCTGTCATAGGCATGCTTGTTATTTCTTTTAAAATAGGAGATCATTGTTATCATGGCTTATGTGATATGGGTGCTAGTGCTAGTGCAATACCTTATACCTTATATCAAGAAATTATGCATGACATTGCACCCATTGAACTAGAAGACAATGATGTTACTATTAAGCTTGCTAATAGGGATACCATTAAACCCTTTGGGATTGTTAGAGATGTTGAAGTTTTGTGTGGGAAGGTTAAATACCCTGCTGATTTTCTTGTTCTTGGTTCCCCACAAGATGATTTTTGTCCCATTATTTTTGGTAGACCCTTCTTGAATACAGCCAGTGCTGTGATTAATTGTGAAAAAGATACTGTCACCGTTGGCATAGATGGTATGTCTCATGAGTTTAATTTTGCTAAGTTTCATAGACAACCTCGGGATAGGAAACCACCTAGTAAGGATGAGATTATTGGTCTTGCTTCCATTGCTGTTCCTCCTACTGATCCGTTAGAACAATATTTGCTAGACCATGAAAACGATATGTTTATGAAGGAAAGAAGGGAAATAGATGAAGTGTTCCTTAAACAGGAACTTATGCTGAAACATAACCTTCCCATTGAAATTCTTGGGGATCCCCCTCCACCCAAGGGTGATCCCGTGTTTGAACTCAAACCATTAGCTGATAATCTTAAGTATGCTTATGTTGATGAAAAGAAAATATATCCTGTTATTATTAGCACTAACCTTTCAGAGAAAGAAGAAGAAAGATTATTGAAAACTCTGAAGAAGCACCGAGCAACTATTGGATATACTCTGGATGATCTTAAGGGCATTAGTCCCACATTATGCCAACACAAAGTTATAGTGGAGAAAGATGCCAAACCAGTTAGAGATCCTCAAAGACGATTAAATCCCAAGATGAAGGAAGTGGTAAGAAAGGAGATACAAAAGCTCCTTGAGGCAGGTATTATATATCCCGTTGCTGATAGTGAATGGGTAAGCCCTGTCCATTGTGTTCCTAAAAAGGGAGGTATTACCGTTGTTCCTAATGACAAAGATGAATTGATCCCGCAAAGAATTATTATAGGTTATAGGATGGTAATTAATTTCCGTAAGTTAAATAAAGCTACTAAGAAAGATCATTACCCTTTACCTTTTATTGATCAAATGTTAGAAAGACTATCCAAACACACACATTTCTGCTTTCTAGATGGTTATTCTGGCTTCTCTCAAATACCCGTGTCAGCGAAGGATCAATCTAAAACTACTTTTACTTGCCCTTTTGGTATGTTTGCTTATAGACGTATGCCTTTTGGTTTATGTAATGCACCTGCTACCTTTCAAAGATGCATGATGGCTATATTCTCTGATTTTTGTGAAAAGATTTGTGAGGTATTCATGGATGATTTCTCCGTTTATGGATCCTCTTTTGATGATTGTTTGAGCAACCTTGATCGAGTTTTGCAGAGATGCGACGACACTAGTCTCGTCCTGAATTGGGAATAGTGTCACTTTATGGTTAATGAAGGCATTGTCTTGGGGCACAAGATCTCCGAGAGAGGTATTGAAGTTGATAAAGCCAAAGTTGATGCTATTGAAAAGATGTCATGTCCCTAGGACATAAAAGGTATAAGAAGTTTCCTTGGTCACGCCAGTTTTTATAGGAGGTTCATTAAGGACTTCTCTAAAATCTCTAGGCCTCTGACTAATTTATTGCTAAAAGATATTCCTTTTGTCTTTGATGATGATTGTGTAGAAGCATTTGAAATACTTAAGAAAGCTTTGATCATTGCACCTATTGTTCAGCCACCTGATTGGAATTTACCTTTTGAAATTATGTGTGATGCTAGTGATTATGCTGTAGGTGCTATTCTAGGGCAAAGAGTTGATAAGAAATTGAATGTTATCCAGTATGCTAGTAAGACTCTTGATACTGCCCAAAGAAATTATGCTACTACTGAAAAAGAGTTCTTAGCAGTTGTGTTTGCATGTGATAAGTTTAGACCTTATATTGTTGATTCCAAAGTTACTATTCACACTGATCATGCTGCTATTAAATATCTCATGGAAAAGAAAGATGCTAAGCCTAGGATCATTAGATGGGTTCGCTTGCTCCAAGAATTTGATTTACATATTATTGATAGAAAGGGAGCTGAGAACCCCATTGCAGATAACTTGTCTAGGTTAGAGAATGTTCTTGATGACCCACTGCCTATTGATGATAGTTTTCCTGATGAACAATTAGCGGTCATTAATGCTTCTCATACTGCTCCTTGGTATGCTGATTATGCTAATTACATTGTTGCTAAATTTATACCGCCTAGTTTCACATACCAGCAAAAGAAAAAGTTCTTTTATGATTTAAGACATTACTTCTAGGATGACCCAGACCTTTATTAAGAAGGAGTAGATGGTGTTATTAGACGTTGTGTGCCTGAGCATGAACAGGAACAGATCCTACGCAAGTGTCACTCTGAATCCTATGGAGGACACCACACTGGAGACAGAACTGCACACAAGGTACTACAATCTGGTTTTTATTGGCCTACTCTCTTCAAAGATGCTCGTCAGTTTGTCTTATCTTGTGATGAATGCCAAAGAGTAGGTAACATTAGTAGACATCAAGAAATGCCTATGAATTATTCTCTTGTTATTGAACCGTTTGATGTTTGGGGCTTTGATTATATGGGACCTTTTCCTGCCTCTAATGGTTATACACATATTTTAGTTGCTATTGATTACGTTACTAAGTGGATAGAAGCTATTCCAACTAGTAGTGCTGATCATAACACTTCTATTAAAATGCTTAAAGAAGTTATTTTTCCGAGGTTTTGAGTCCCTAGATATATTATGACTGATGGTGGTTCACATTTTATTCATGGTGCTTTCCGTAAGATGCTTGCTAAGTACGATGTTAGTCATAGAATCGCATCTCCTTATCATCCGCAGTCTAGTGGTCAAGTAGAGCTGAGCAATAGAGAGCTCAAATTCATTTTGCAAAAGACTGTGAATAGATCTAGAAAGAATTGGTCCAAAAAACTTGATGATGCATTGTGGGCCTATAGAACTGCATACAAAAATCCTATGGCTATGTCTCCATATAAGATGGTCTATGGAAAAGCGTGTCATTTACCTCTTGAACTTGAACATAAGGCATATTGGGCTATTAAAGAGCTCAATTATGACTTCAAACTTGCGGCGAGAAGAGGTTGTTTGATATTAGCTCACTTGACGAATGGAGAACCCAAGCATATGAGAATGCCAAGCTATTCAAAGAAAAAGTCAAACGCTGGCATGATAAAAGGATACAAAAGCGTGAGTTTAACGTAGGAGATTATGTGTTATTATTCAACTCTTGCTTAAGATTTTTTGCAGGAAAACTTCTCTCAAAATGGGAAGGTCCTTACGTTATCGAGGAGGTCTATCGTTCTGGTGCCATAAAAATCAACAACTTTGAAGGCACCAAGTCCAAGGGTGGTAAACGGTCAAAGAATTAAACATTATATTTCAGGTAATCCTATCAATGTTGAAACTAATATTATTGAAACTGTAACCCCTGAGGAATACATAAGGGACACTTTCCAGAATGTTCCAGACTCCGAAAAGGAATAGGTATGTGGTACGGTAAGTAAACCGACTCCAAAACAACTCCAATGGCAATTTTTATTAGTTTTGGAATATTTAAGAATTTTAGGAAGAAAGACGTAGTCCGAAAGGGACACGAGGCCCCCACGAGAGTGGAGGGCGCGCCCCCTCCTACTGGGCGCGCCCCCTTGTCTCGTGGGCACCTTGTGTGCCTCCCGGACTCCGTTTTCTTGCATGTTACGTATTTTGGTCGGTAAAAATTCATTATATATACTCCCGAAGGATTTGACCAATGTATCATGCAAATATCCTCTGTTTTCATTTCAAGCTGTTATCGTTGCAGAATAAAAGCAAGATGTCTTCTCAGGAGTCAGTCGGGGAGAGCCGGGTGTCTCATCCAACACCTAGTCCAGGAGCAAATAGCGATGCTTATCACTTTGGACCATCAATGGAAGACGAGATGGAGGCTGGTTTGAAAAGGATAGATGCCATGGAAGAAGATCAAGAAGTTACCTCGCATCTCCAAGAAGAATTCATGATGGGGGAACTACCTAGCCTGGCTATCCCTACTTCGGTCACCCCTTCCAACTTTAGATTTCTTTCTTATGAAAATATGAAAAAGAGTTTTACTTGTTCTGCAGAGGCTATGCTGGATCCTTGGGTAAAAGGAGCTTTGGCCGTTACGGGCAAGCTCCGTAAAGAAATTATGGACCTCAAACAACAAGTCAACAAGCTCGAGGAGGAGAACCGTATCTTGAAGAGCATCATCGCCAAGAAGATCATAACACCAACCGTGAAGAAGGAGACATAATCACATGGGTATGGGCACTCCCCTTGGCAACTGCCAAGCTTGGGGGAGGTGCCCCGGTATCGTATCACCATCACACTCCTATCTTTACCGCTTTATTTAGTTCGATCCTTTTAGTAGTATCTTGATTTGAAGTTTTGATATCAAGTAGTTTGATTTTTTGCTTTATGATCTCTTTTTGTAATCGAGTCCGTGAACTGTCTATAATAAAGATTAGTGTTGAGACAAGGGCTTTGCTATGTTGCTATGATCTTGAGAAAGTAGAAAGAATAAAAGAGTTCATATTGATCTTATGGATAGTGATAACTTCACATATAGAAAGTATGAGGCATAAAGATTGTTGAGAGTTGATGAACGTAGCTTTGGGCATCGCTGCAATTAATAGGAAGTGATAAGGAAAGAGGGGTTCACTTACAAATATATTATCTTATACACCTTTCTATAATTGGGAGCACTCATTAGGTATGACATTCTAAAAGAGTTGACGTTGGACAAGGAAGACAACGTAATGGTTTATGTTTTCGCGCATCTCAGTTAAAGTATATTGTCATTGACCTTCCAAACATGTTGAGCTTGCCTTTCTCCCTCATGCTAGCCAAATTCCTTGCACCAAGTAGAGATACTACTTGTGCTTCCAAATTCCCTTAAACTCAGTTTTGCCATGAGAGTCCACCATACCTACCTATGGATTGAGTAAGATCCTTCAAGTAAGTTGTCATGTTGCAAGCAATAAAAATTGCTATCTAATTATGTATGACTTATCAGTGCAGAGAAAATAAGATTTGTATGATCTTGTTGTGGAAGTAACAAAAGCAACAGACTGCATAATAAAGGTCCACATACAAGGGGCAATATAAAGTGACGTTCTTTTGCATTAAGATTTTGTGCATCAACCCTAAACGCACATGACAACCTCTGGTTCCCTCTGCGAAGGGCCTATCTTTTACTTTATGTTTTTACTTTATACTTGAGTCAAGGTGATCCTCACCTTTCCCTTTTTCATTTTATCCTTTGGCAAGCTCCTCGTGTTTGAAAGATCATGATATATATATCCAATTGGATGTTAGTTAGCATGGGATATTATTGTTGATATCACCTAAAGGTGAATACGTTGGGAGGCAACACAATAAGCCCCTATCTTTCTCAGTGTCCGGCTGAAACTCCATAACCACAAGTATTGCGTGAGTGTTAGCAATTATAGAAGACTACAAGATAGTTGAGTAAGTGAGCTTGCTGAAAAGCTCTATTGTTGACTCTTTCTGATGTTACGATAAATTGCAATTGCTTCAATGAATGAGATTATAGTTTGTTAGTTCCCAATGAAGTTTTTGAACCCTACTTGACATTGTGAATTGATTGTTACTTGAGCATAAGAAATCATATGATAAAATCTATATATGTTGTTGTTATAAGAATGATCATGATGCCCTCATGTCCGTATTTTATTTTTATTGACACCTCTATCTCTAAACATGTGGAAATATTTTTCGATTTCGGCTTCCACTTGAGGACAAGCGAGGTCTAAGCTTGGGGGAGTTGATACGTCCATTTTGCATCATGCTTTGATATCAATATTTATTGCATTATGGGCTGTCATTACACATTATATCTCAATACTTATGGATATTCTCTCTTATTTTACAAGGTTTACCATGAAGAGGGGGAATGCCAGCAGCTGGAATTCTGCCTGGAAAAGGACCAAACATTGGAAACCTATTCTGCACAGCTCCAGAAGTCCTGAAACTCCACGAAACATCTTTTTGGAATTAATAAGAATTTTTGAGCAAAAGAAATACACAAGGGGGCCCACACCCTGTCCAGGAGAGTGGAGGGCGCCCCCCTACAGGGCGCGTCCCCTATCTCCTAGCCCCCCTGGTGGGCCTCTGGTGTCCACCTTCTGCTATATTAGAGCTTTTACCTTGGAAAAAATCGTGGGCAAGCTTACGGGACGAAATTACGCCGCCATGAGGCGGAACCTTGGCGGAATCAATCTAGGGCCCCGACGGAGCTGTTCTGCCGGGAACACTTCCCTCCGGGAGGGGGAAATCACCACCAAGGTCATCACCAACAATCCTCTCATCGAGAGGGGGTCAATCTCCATCAACATCTTCAACAGCACCATCTCCTCTCAAAACCCTAGTTCATCTCTTGTATCCGATCTTGTATCAAAACCACAAATTGGTACCTGTGGGTTGCTAGTAGTGTTGATTACTCCTTGTAGTTGATGCTAATTGGTTTACTTGGTGGAAGATTATATGTTTAGATCCTTTATGCATATTATTACTCCTTTGATTATGAACATGAATATGCTTTGTGAGTAGTTACGTTTGTTCCTGAGGTCATGGGTGAAGTCTTGCTATTAGTAGTCATGTGAATTTGGTATTCGTTTGATATTTTGATGAGATGTATGTTGTCTTTTCCTCTAGTGGTGTTATGTGAATGTCGACTACATGACACTTCACCATTATGTGGGCCTAGAGGAAGGCATGGGGAAGTAATAAGTAGATGATGGGTTGCTAGAGTGACATAAGCTTAAACCCTAGTTTATGCGTTGCTTCGTTAGGGGCTGATTTGGATCCATATGTTTAATGCTGTGGTTAGGTTTACCTTAATACTTCTTTTGTAATTGCGGATGCTTGCAATAGGGGTTAATCATAAGTGGTATGCTTGTCCAAGTAAGGGCAGTACCCAAGCACCGGTCCACCCACATACCAAATTATCAAAGTACCAAACACGAATCATATGAACGTGATGAAAACTAGCTTGACGATAATTCCCATGTGTCCTCGGGAGCTTCTTTCTCATTATTAGAAATTGTCCAGGCTTATCCTTTGCTACATAAAGGATTGGGCCACCTTGCTGCACTTTATTTACTTTATTTACTTGTTACTCGTTACTATTTATCTTATCACAAAACTATCTATCACAAAACTATCTATCACAAAACTATCTATCACCTACAATTTCAGTGCTTGGAGAGAAAACCTTACTGAAAACTGCTTATCATTTCCTTCTGCTCCTCGTTGGGTTCGACACTCTTACTTATCGAAAGGACTATGATTGATCCCCTACACTTGTGGGTCATCAGTCGCTCACCGCATCCCCTTGGTCGTCTACAGAGGCATCGCTGGCGCCATTGTCGCTGTCGCTGGCCTCACCCTCGCCATCGTTGGCACCATCTTCACCGCCGTTCACCACACCGCCCTCAACAGCAACAACAACCACCCTATCATCATCAGAAGTGAAGGCCCGGATGAGTGCATCCACGTTGTCCTCCACCCATCGTGCCAGGTCGCCTTGGATGGCCTCGGGCACCGGGGCGATGGCGGCGTCGAAGTCAAAGAGGGGGTCGATGTTCTGAAGATGGCTGAAGACATGGGAGAATGCCCGTGCGAGTAGGCCGCGGCTCCGTTCCTTGACAAGCTGGAGAGCCCTCTCAGAGCGATTCTCCAGATGCGTCACCACGTCAGTGAAGAACTGGAGACTACCGGCGTAGTTGGTCACGTGAGGCTCCTCAGCGGCTGCTTCATAGATGTTGCCCAAGGCCGCGTTGGCCCTTTCCCTGAGTGTTCGGAGCATGGGGCCATGCATGTGCTCTAGCGTCTGCCGCTGGCGAATCTCATCCTCGTTCCGCCACGCAACTGACTCGGCGTCATCAACCCTCCGTTGGAGGAGAAGCAGCTCCACGCGGGAGGAGGCCAGCTCAGCCTGCGCTGTTCCTAAGGCGGCAGCGGTGGCCTCAACACGCTGTGTTGCTTCGGTCAGCTTGGTCCTAAGAGCGGCAGTCCTACCAGCAGCCTCGACCTTGATCAGCACCAACCTCTCTTCATACTCGCGCTCAATACCCACGCGAGGTTCTGCCACGCAGCGATCGATCTCTTCTTGGATTCGGACCTCTCGCGCGCCAACGTCATCATCTGCCTGGGTAACCTGGCGCTCCCTCGTCTCCAACCGTTCAAGATCGAGGTTGGGCTCAGCAGCCTCCAGTGTCAGCGCTTCCTCATGCTTCTGGAGCTCCCCCTCTTTGACGGGCGCCCCTTTCAGCGACTCAGGCAGCTTGGCGCAGCTCCACTTGCTGCTGCAGGGAATTGCACCAGGCTTGGAGTTCCCACGCGTGCTCCTCCGCGATCTCGCGACATCGGTCTGCCTCCTGAGCCTCCTTGATGGCTCGGGAGCAGGCCTTTCGCGAGGCCACCAGGGACGCTTCGGCCTTTGCGTTGTCAAGATCACGCTCGCTATGCACAAGACTGATGGCCTCCTTCAGCCTGCGCTGTTCCTCAGCCAGCCGCGTGCCTTCAGCTTCAAGACACGAATCCTCGCTCGCGAGCTCTACACCGAGCTGGCTCACCGCATCTGTCGCCTTCTGGAGAAACTCTCGGCAAACGGCGGTGCACTCCTGCGCACTCCTAAGCACGTCGTCAGCATCGTCCTCTGCCATCGGCGTCGGCGGAGGGCCTTGAAGTGGCTCACCCCCTATCGGCAGGGGGCTGGGGGCTGGCGCACCCATAATCGCCGGACGAGCCCTGCGAGGGACCCAGCCTGGTGTCGGTCCATCCCCTGAAGAGGAGCCGAAGATTGACTTCAACCACACGCCATCAATGATCAGGGGAGGAGCAAGGAGCAAGCTGGCCATGCCCCGGGAAAACTCGCGAAGGAAGAACAGCGTGTGTGCGGGCTCAAGGCACATTGCGGGTCAGCCAACCTCTACAGCCGGGCTCGTGTCAGAAGTGGCGCACAAGCTCGGGACGCTCAAGGTCGGCGGTGAAGATGAAGCCTGAGGAGGCGGCTCCTTGGCCGGCTCCGTAGGCTCGGCAGGAGGGATCCTGAAGGGCCATAGTTAGCGAAGAGAACGGCAAACAAGAAGTTACAAGAAGGAGGAACTTACTCATCCATGGCGAAGTACTTCCTGTGCTTCAACAGGCGGTAGGGGCGATCATTGCCACCCGAAGCCTCCTTCCTCTTGCAGAGGGCGTCGAAGTCTATGCGGAACCGGCCCAAGCTCTCGACGTGAGGGCCGGTGCGTGGCATGGACGAAGAAGCATCGAGATGACTTGCATCAAGGGCGCTAGGCTGAGAGGAGCGATCAGGTGCCACCTCTTGGTGGCCTGCCGAGGCCTCGGGGGTTTCGGCCTCGGGAGCCGCAGGTCGCGTCCCCTCATCAGCCACCACATAAGGATGAGCTCCGTAAGCTCTAGAGGTTGATGCCTCAGGATCCCCGCGCGACATCGGCGCCTCGACATTAGTCCCCCCAGCTCCCGGCGATGCTTGCCTCCCTACACCACCTCCTGAGGCAGGATCAGCGTGGGCGACGGGGGGAGGAGCCACGACAACTGGATTCTCACGGGGCCCCACGAGGCCAGATGGGCGCAGCCCCCGTTCGTCGAAGCGGGGCATCTGCCTCACGAACTAGGCCCTGCCTGAGCAGAGATACAAGAGGGCACCCCCATGCCGGACTCTTCCCGGAGAGGGGTCACCAGTCAAGACTCTCAGCACCTTCCTCAGCATTTCAGGCGCAAGATCCCCCTCCTAGAGCGTCATGTGGTCTTGATGCCCAGTGAAGGTCCACATCGGACGGGAGTGGCGCTGGAGAGGAGCAACGGGACACTGGAGGAACTCCTTCACCACCTGGGGCGCCATCACACCAAGCGTCCTCAACCTCTTGAAGCGACACTAGACAAAAGCAAGCTGGGGCCTCATGAGCTTCTCATGACCCCAGCCTGGATTGGGAATAGCATGCAATGTCAGATGCGCAAGTAGGGGGCTGGGCACCCCAACGTCCACATACAGCCACCGCTCCTGGTACCCGCTCGCAGAAGATGGAAGACCAAAATCGATCCCCGAGGCGGCCGTCTTCGGCACGGCATGGAAGCTCGCGCACCCCAAACATTGAGATGGGTTAGTCAGGCGCAGAGAGAAGAAGTGGCGCAGAAGAGCAACAGAAGGGGGGATGCCCACCATGGCATCACAAACGAAGGCGAAGGCAGCAAGGAGGGAATAACTATGTACAGTCTCGTGGCCGCCTAGCTAGGCGCATAATGGGGGAGCATGGGGAAGCAAGGACGCCCACGTCCAATCAACCGCTACGCGGCGCCCAAGGCTGCAGGCTATTGGGGCCCGCAGCGCTCCGCACTTTCCCTTTCGCTTGTCTGCTAAGCCAAGTCCGAGCGCGCCTTGGGCCCGGGGGCTACTATCGGTGTTTTGGGAATGGGGGTCCCCAGACTTCCGTGCCTGCGGCCTGCGGCGTGGCTCAAGTGGTGGCCCAGTACGGCCCATCTTTATCAACTCAAGCTCAAGACCCTCGCGAGGGGCCAAGCCTCACGGGGCGGACGACGCAAGGCTTCCTCAGGAGCGGCCTCACCAGGCAGGCTTGCGAGGAGGCGGAGAGATCAAGGCAGGGGTACCTCGCGAGGTGCTCGTAACGCAAGCCATGACGATCGAGACCAGGCAGGCGCCAGGCGGGCGCCGGCTTGTGCAGTGTCCTTGTTTCCTCTTTGGTGCAAAGGGGGCAAGCACAGGCGCGGAGTACCGAGGCATCAAGCAAAGGTTACCATTTCGGTGCAATGAGACCAAGACCAGCAGAGCAGTAGGACGGAGCTCACCGTGGAGCCCAAGACAGTGTCATCACCAATGCCTTTGGCAGCCGAAGACCAACTTTAGTCAGGATAACTTGTACTAGATGTTCCCCTTCACAATGGCCGTTGTTGGCGCCCTTCCCGCTCAATATTTGGGAAGAGGACCAGGGCCTCTATAAATAGGGATAGCCACCGTTGTAGAAAGATCATCTGATCCAGAGCTTAGAGAATCCTACTCAAGCAGACACCACCACAAGAACACCTCTCGCGAGGTTGTTCTTCCCCTGTACTGTTCATCATCAGCCCTAGAGGCAATCCACCACACCACACACTGGAGTAGGGTATTACACCACAACGGTGGCCCGAACCAGTATAAATCCTATGTCCCTTGTGCTGTTCATCATGTAGCTTAGATCCTCAGTGAGGCATTTGGACGTGGATCGGTAGGGGAAAGATCTTTGCGCGCACCCCAGAGTTTGAACCTTAAGGGTTTTGCCGGAACCCCATATCCGACAAAGGCCTCCTGATGGTATCTCTCGAGAACTGGAACTTGCGGCGGCGGAAAAACTAATTTGGGTGGCTCTCCGTTGGTTTCCCTATTTTAGAGAATTTATAGAGGCAGAACTAGGTCAAACGGATCGAAGGTGGGCCCATGAGGCACCAGAGTGCACCCACCCCCTGGCGCGCCTTTGTGGCTCGTGGCCACCTTCTTCATCTTCTGGCCCTCTCCCAAATCTTCCAGTGTCTTTTTTGTCCAAAAAAATCTCCAAAAAGTTTCATGGCATTTGGACTTCCTTTGGTACTGATATTCTAAAAAACCAAAAGTAGGCAAAAAACAACAATTGGCACTAAGTTAATAGGTTAGTCCCAAAAAAATGATATATAATTGCTTGTAAATGCATATAAAATATCCAAGATCGATACTATAATAGCATGGAATAATCAAAAATTATAGATATGTTGGAGACGTATTAGGTAGTAGTGCCTCGGTGTCTATCGCCGGGGTGGGGGTGCAGGTTCACCGCGAAAGCGGCGCTTAGGTGCCTATACTAGGGTTGCATGGGCCAAGGTACTGCTGCTGCCGGATCTGGATGACGGCGAGTCTTTGGGGTATGGCCAGGGGCGGCGCAACCAAGGCAGTGTGGTGGGGCGGGGGTCATAGTTGGAGCTTTCGCATCCAGGGACGGCGGATGCAGGTTACTCTACCGGTGGTCGCTGGCTGTTCGGGGAAGATCCTAGATAGTGTCAGCCGTGAGGTGCAAGACGGCCATCCGACGTTGTCGTGGATTTTTCACGGCAGGTGTCCTAGTGTGAGGACTTGTCATGAGGCCAACGCAACTAGGTAGTAGCTTGAACGTGGTTGATCGGAATTGAGAGACGCGAGATGGGTTAACACACAAGACAAGGATTTAGACAGCTTCGGGCCCCGGGGAACATCATACTGTAATAGCCCTACATGTTGTTTATTGCTAGGACTCATTATGCTCATGAGGGATTTGCCGCATAAACCGACTCTCCAATTGTGTCTAGCCTTAGATATTACTTATCCCCCTTTTTCGGTCTCCGTGTTCCGAGGCCATGTCTGCACATGCTAGGCTCGTCAAGTTAACCCTAAGTGTTTTCGCTGTGTAAAACTGTCTTACACCCGTTGTATGTGAACGTAAGAATCCATCACACCCGATCATCACGTGGTGCTTAGAAGCGACGAACTGTAGCAACGGTGCACAGTTAGGGGAGAACACTTCTTGAAATTTTTGTAAGGGATCATCTTATTTACTACCGTCGTCCTAAGTAAACAAGATGCATAAACATAATAAACATCACATGCAATTATATAGTTGTGACATGATATGGCCAATATCATATAGCTCCATTGATCTTCATCTTCGGGGCTCCATGATCATCTTGTCACCGGCTTGACACCATGATCTCCATCATCGTGTCTTCATGAAGTTGTCACGCCAACGACTACTTCTACTTCTATGACTAACGTTTAGCAATAAAGTAAAGTAGTTTACATGACGTTATTCAATGACACGCAGGTCATACAAAAAATAAAGACAACTCCTATGGCTCCTGCCGGTTGTCATACTCATCGACATGCAAGTCGTGATTCCTATTACAAAGAACATGATCTCATACATCACAATTCATCATTCATCACAACTTCTGGCCATATCACATCACATGATCAATCGCTGCAAAAACAAGTTAGACGTCCTCTAATTGTTGTTGCATCTTTTACGTGGCTGCAATTAGGTTCTAGCAAGAATGTTTTCTTACCTACGAATCACCACAACGTGATTTTGTCAACTTCTATTTACCCTTCATAAGGGCCCTGTTCATCGATTCCGCTCCAACTAAAGTGGGAGAGACAGACACCCGCCAGCCACCTTATGCAACTAGTGCATGTCAGTCGGTGGAACCGGTCTCACGTAAGCGTACGTGTAAGGTTGGTCCGGGCCGCTTCATCCCACAATACCGTTGAGCAAGAAAAGACTAGTAGAGGCAAGTAAGATGACAAAATCCACGCCCACAACAAAATTGTGTTCTACTCGTGCAAAGAGAACTACGCATAGACCTAGCTCATGATGCCACTGTTGGGGAACGTTGCAGAAAATTAAAATTTTTCCTACGGTTTCACCAAGATCCATCTATGAGTTCATCTAAGCAACGAGTCGAGGGAGTGAGTTTGCATCTACATACCACTTGTAGATCGCGTGCGGAAGCTTGCAAGGTGATGATGGAGTCGTACTCGAACGTGATTCGAATCACCGATGACCAAGTGCTGAACGGACAGCACCTCCGCGTTCAACACACGTACGGGACGGGAGACGTCTCCTCCTTCTTGATCCAGCAAGGGGGAAGGAGAGGTTGAGGAAGACAGCTCCACCGGCAGCACGACGGCGTGGTGATGGTGGAGAGGCAGTACTCCGACAGGGCTTCGCCAAGCACACAACGGAGGAGGAGAGGTGTTGGGGAGGGGAGGGCTGCGCCTTGGAGGGTGGTGCGGCTGCCCTCCCCTCAGCCCTCTATTTATAGGGGGAAGGGAGAAGGGGGCCGGCCCCCTAGAACCCATCTAGGGGGGTGCGGCGGCCAAGGGGAGAGGGGGAGAGGGTGGCTTGCCCCCCAAGCCAAGGGGGCGCCCCCTCTAGGGTTCCCCCCTCAACCCTAGGCGCAAGGGCCCAAGGGAGGGGGTGCGCCCAGCCCGCCAGGGGCTGGCTCCCTGCCCCACGCAGCCCATGTGGCCCCCCGGGAGGGGTGGCCCCTCCCGGTGGACCCCCGGAACCCTTCCGGTGGCCCCGGTACAATACCGGTATGACCCCGAAACTTCCCGGTGTCCGTTTGACAACTTCCCATATATAAATCTTTACCTCCGGACCCTTCCGGAGCTCCTCGTGATGTCTAGGATCCCATCCGGGACTCCGAACAACATTCGGTAGTCACATACTAGTCTTCCTAATAACCCTAGCGTCACCGAACCTTAAGTGTGTAGACCCTACGGGTTCGAGAGACATGCAGACATGACCTAGACGCTCTCAGGTCAATAACCAACAGCGGGATCTAGATACCCATGACGGCTCCCACATGCTCCTCAATGTTGTCATCGGATGAACCACGATGTCGAGGATTCGATCAAACCCTATATGCAATTCCCTTTGTCAATCGGTACGTTACTTGCCCGAGACTCGATCGTCGGTATCCCAATACCTTGTTCAGTCTCGTTACCGGCAAGTCACTTTACTCGTACCGTAATGCATGATCCCGTGTCCAACACCTTGGTCAGATTGAGCTCATTATGATGATGCATTACCGAGTGGGCCCAGAGATACCTCTCCGTCATACGGAGTGACAAATCCCAGTCTCGATCCGTGTCAACCCAACAGATACTTTCGGAGATACCTGTAATGCACCTTTATAGTCACCCAGTTACGTTGTGACGTTTGATACACCCAAGGCACTCTTACGATATCCGGGAGTTACACGATCTCATGGTCGAAGGAAGAGATACTTGACATTGGCAAAGCTCTAGCAAAACGAACTACACGATCTTTTATGCTATGCTTAGGATTGGGTCTTGTCCATCACATCATTCTCCTAATGATGTGATCCCGTTATCAACGACATCCAATGTCCATAGTCAGGAAACCATGACTATCTGTTGATCACAACGAGCTAGTCAACTAGAGGCTCACCAGGGACATATTGTGGTCTAAGTATTCACACGTGTATTACGATTTCCGGATAATACAGTTATAGCATGAACAAAAGACATTTATCATGAACATTGAAATATAATAATACTTTTATTATTGCCTCTAGGGCATATTTCCAACAGTGGCACGACAGGCCACAACATACTGCCTTAAGGATGGGGAGCTCTACCGAAGACGACCGAATGATGTGTCCCTACGTTGCATTTCCAGGGAGCAAGGGAAGGAGCTACTGGCAGGCATACACAGTGGCGTGCTACGTTTCGAGCTTGCGTTGGTTTTCCCCGAGGAGGAGAGGATGATGCAGCACAGTAGCGTAAGTATTTCCCTCAGTTTTTGAGAACCAAGGTATCAATCCAGTAGGAGGTCACGCGCAAGTCCCTCATACCTGCACAACACGATAGCAACTCGCAACCAACGCTTAGGGGTTGTCAATCCCTTCACGGTTACTTATGAGAGTCAGATCTGATAGAGATAATATTTTTGGTATTTTTGATAGATAGATGCAAAGTAAAGAGTAAAGGCAAAGTAAAAACAAAGCAAGTAAATAAAGTGATATAGATTGATATGATGAGAATAGACCCGGGGGTCATAGGTTTCACTAGTGGCTTCTCTCAAGAGCATAAGTATTCTATGCTGGGTGAACAAATTACTATTGAGCAATTGATAGAATTGAGCATACTTATGAGTATATCTAGGCAATGATCATGTATATAGGCATCACGTCTGTGACAAGTAGATCGAAACGATTCTGCATCTACTACTATTACTCCACTCATCGACCGCTATCCAGCATGCATCTAGAGTATTAAGTTAAAAACAGAGTAACGCCTTAAGCAAGATGACATGATGTAGAGGAATAAATTCATGCAATATGATAAATACCCCATCTTGTTATCCTCGATGGCAACAATACAATACATGCCTTGCAACTCTTTCTGTCACTGAGTAAGGACACCGCAAGATTGAACCCAAAGCCATGCACTTCTCCCATTGCAAGAACTACCAATCTAGTTGGCCAAACCAAACGGATAATTCGAAGAGACTTGCAAGGATAACTCAATCATACATAAAAGAATTCAGAGAAGAATCAAATATTTTCCATAGATAAGTTGGATCATAAACCCACAATTCACCGGTCTCAACAAACACACCGCAAAAAGAAGATTACATCAAATAGACCTCCACGAGAGAGGGGCAGAACATTGTATTGAGATCCAAAAAGAGAGAAGAAGCCATCTAGCTACTAGCTATGGACCCGAAGGTCTGAAGTAAACTACTCACACTTCATCGGAGGGGCTATGGTGATGATGTAGAAGCCCTCCGTGGTGGATGCCCCCTCCGGCGGAGCTCCAGAACAGGCCCCAAGATGTGATCTCGTGGATACAGAAGGTTGCGGCAGTGGAATTAGGTTTTTGGCTCCTGTTCTGATCATACGGGGATACGTAGGCATATATAGGAGGAAGGAGTACGTAGGTGGAGATCCGAGGGGCCCACGAGGCAGGGGGCGCGCCCAGGGGGGAGGGCGCGCCCTCCACCCTCGTGACCGCCTCGTGGCTTTCTTGACGGAGGGTCCAAGTCTCCTGGATCTTATCTGATGAGAAAATCACGTTCCCGAAGGTTTCATTCCGTTTGGACTCCGTTTGATATTCCGTTTCTTCGAAATACTGAAATAGGCAAAAATCAGCAATTCTGGGCTGGGCCTCCGGTTAATAGGTTAGTCCCAAAAATAATATAAAAGTGGAAAATAAAGCCCAATATAGTCCAAAACAGTAGATAAAGTAGCATGGAGCAATCAAAAATTATAGATACGTTGGAGACGTATCATGGCAACTGTGGGCATCACTCGTCGTCACGAACTCTTGTCGGTAAGGCGTTTCGCAGCGGGTTCTATTGGCCCACGGCACTCAATGACGCTGCGGAACTAGTGAAAGCTTGCGAGGCCTATCAGTTCCATGCCAAGCAGATCCATCAGCCGGCGGGAGGTCTGCAGACTATACCCCTCTCGTGGCCTTCGCAGTCTGGGGACTGGATATCCTAGGCCCGTTCCCTCGGGCGCCAGGGGGCTACCGCTACCTCTATGTTGCCATGGACAAGTTCACCAAGTGGGCTGAGATGGAAGCTGTCCGCACCATCCCCACAGGCTCCGCGGTCAAGTTCATCAAGGGCCTTGTGAGCCAATTCGGGGTGCTGAACCGCATCATCACCGACAACGGTTCGCAGTTCACCAGTAACCTCTTCAAAACATAATGTGCTAATCTTGGAACGCAGATATGCTACACTTCGGTGGCGCACCCGCGCAGCAACCGTCAGGCCGAGAGAGCCAACACAGAGGTCCTGAGAGGCCTCAAACCAGAACCTTCAAGAAGAAGCTGGAGGCCTGCGGCAGGGGCTGGTACGACGAGCTCCAGTCCATGCTGTGGTCAATCCGCACGACCGCAACCAAGCCGACTGGCGATTCCCCGTTCTTTCTGGTTTATGGAGCTGAAGCCGTTCTCCCTCACGAGGTCAGACGTCATTCCGCGCGGGTCCAGGCGTTCGATGAAGCGCAGCAGGACGCCATGCGGGGGACAGATCTCTTGCTGGGGGAGGAGCATCGCCGAGAAGCCGCCCTGCGGGCGGCAAGGTACCAACAAGCACTGCAGCGATACCACTCCCGCAAAATCCGCCCCAGGACTCTCGAGGTAGGGGACCTCGTGCTCAGACGGGTTCTCTCTAGGGAGGGTCTGCATAAGCTCTTCTCATGTGGGAGGGCCCGTTTAAGGTTGTTCATGTTTCCAGGCCCGGCTCCGCATGCTTGGAGACCTAGGAGGGGGTGCCCATCCAGAACACGTGGAACATCCAACACCTCCGAAGGTTTTACCCCTGAAAAAGGCCCGGTTCCTGTGAAGAAGGCGAATGCCTGTGAAGTTGCTGTGTTTTGAAAAAGGCCCGGTGCCTATGAAGAAGGCAAATGCCTGTGAAGTTATTGTGTTTTGAAAAAGGCTCGGTGCCTGTGAAGAAGGCGAATGCCTGTGAAGTAGCTGCGTTTTGGAAAAGTCCTGGTGCCTGTGAAGAAGGCAAACGCCTATGAAGCTCGCCGCCCGTGACACTCTCACGTAATAATGAGTGGGGCTGTACACGCCCCGGAGTCTCCGGAGTGCCGCCCTCGGGCATCGGGGGCTCCCGCCCACGCCCAGTGGCAGGACTTAGCTCCGCGCTCGTGAGAAGACGTCGAAGACTAGACTAGGTGCTGGACTCGGCCTCTTTCATTTGCTTTCCGTAGTTGGCATGTTTGTTCCTATTTGAAGTTTTTTCCGAAGCTGTTGCCATTTCGAGCTCGCGACTCTTCTGTTTTACTTGTTCGTTTCATTTTCTCCCGCGCGAAGTCTCACGAGGGGAGCGTGGGCACCCTTGTGAGTGTTTTCTGCCCAGCAATTTGGAACTTCCCTGTTCGAGTCCGCCGTGGGAGCACCCCTCCCAGCCCGTGCCCCACGGGCATCGCGACACGATCACGGAGTTTGGGTTGGTTCCCCTCACTACCAAGGCTGGGGACTACCCCTGCTGACTAAACTCTACAGGACACAAGGCGCAGGACGAGGCACTGCCTCGGGAGGCGAGGATCGCGACGAGCCCCCCCAAGATAAGTGGTTTTCACGCATAGGCACATAGAATGAAAACATAGCACATAAGCAGTAGAAACAACGCACCAATTAAAACAGCAACAGTTCGGCACGCCCCGCGGGGTAACGGATTACATTCTTTTCGCACAGGAGAGAAAGGAAAGCAAAAGGGGGGACGACTTGCTCGGCGCCAGCTCTCAGCGAAGGCTCGTACTGCCTCCGAAGCTTAGCTGGATTGCGCCTCCCGCTTCATCGGAGCGCGGTGGCAGGCTGACCCGCTGCCCTCTCCCAGATGAGGGCGACGACGAGGGGGCTGGTCGCGACCACCACTGGAGGAGCTGCTACCCGAAGGGGAGTCGTCGGAGCTTGGTGGATCTCGGGCACCGCTGCCCGCGCGCCCTCCGCCCCCTTCACCCCGACCAATGCCGGGGCTGGGCACGTGACCGCGGTCATCGTCTTCGGGACAGGCGTAGAGGGTGGCGTCACCGTCGAACTTGAAGTGCAGAGTGCAACGTCAGCGCAGGCCGCGTGCACGGGCAAATGTTTGCCAGCCACGGGTCAAGGCCGCCTCCCCGACGGTGGAGACCTCCAGGGTAGCCCAAGAGGACCTGCTGCAACAACCATCTGCCTGAAGCCAAAGGCTGCCTGGGGCACCAGCCGGAAGCTCACCTATGAAGAAACGGGGAAGTTGGAGCCAGGTGCCGGTGGAGTCCCCCGACCACACGATGAACTCCGGCAGCACCTCCGCCGAGTGGAAGTGCGTCCTTGGGGGTCGCACAGCCCCAGCGTACCTCTCGATGGCAGCCGGATGCCCACTGCTGCGTAGAGGGCTGCTTCCACAGCCCCGGGAAGCCGCAATAGGGGCAGTGGGGTGCTTACGAGGGTGGCCCCGGACGCTCTTGGTCGGAGGGGAGCCGGGCCCTTCCTGGCGAGCCTTCCCTTTCTCCACGGCCGAGAACCTCTTCGGCGGAGCCATGGGGATGGCGAGCGGCCAAGAAGAAGACAGAGAGTAGCAAGGATGGATGAACCGGAGGGACTCACGCCATTCCATACATATAGCTGAGGGAGGCCAACCGACGGCCTCCATGATCACAGGTAATCATGACCCGTTTTGCATGTAGGGACTTGTCAAATCGTGCAGCTACCGAGGCTATTGGGGCCCGCGGCGCTTTGCACTTGCCTCTTCGCTTCTCTGCTAAGCCAAGTCCAAGCGCGCCTTGGGCCTGGGGGCTACTGTCGGCGTTCTGGGAACGGGGGTACCCAGACTTGCCTGCCTGCGGCCTGCAGCGTGGCTCAAGGAGTGGCCCAGTACTGCCCATCTTCGTCAACACATGCTCAAGACCCTCGCGAGGGGCCAAGCCTCATGGGGCGGACGACAGGAGGCTTCCTCAGGTGCGGCCTCGTCAGGCTGCCTCGCGAGGAGGCGGAGAGATCAAGGCAGGGTACCTCACGAGGTGCCAGTGATGCAAGCCATGACGACCAAGGCCAGGCGGGCGCCAGGTGGGCGCCGGCCTGTGCAGAGTCCTTGTTTCCCCTTTGGTGCAAAGGGGGCAAGCACAGGCAAGGGTATCAAGCAAAGGCAACCATTTCGGTGCAACAAGACCAAGACCAGTAGGACGGCAGAATGGAGGTCATCGTGGAGCCCAAGCCAGCGTCATCGTCAGGGCCTTTGGCAGGCGAGGACCAACTTTAGTCAGGATAAGTGTACTAGATGTTCCCCTTCAAAATGGCCAATTGTTGGCGCCCTTCCCGCTCAATATTTGGGAAGAGGCCCAGGGCCTTCGCCTATAAATAGGACTAGCCACCCACAGGGTAGGGGATCGAGATCTGATCGGATCCGCACCCAAGACACAGAGAGAGAGAGAGGCAACTGAACCCCCCTAGCAGTTCATCGCACCAACCAAGAACAGACCCTCGCGAGGCTGTTCTTCCCTTGTACTGTTCCTCATCAGCCCTAGAGGCAATCCACACACCACAAACTGGAGTAGGGTATTACACCACAATGGTGGCTTGAACCAGTATAAATCTTGTGTCCCTTGTGTTGTTCTTCTTGTAGTTTAGATCCTTACGAGGCAGTGAAACATGGGTAGGCTGGGGGTGTGATCTTCGTGTGCACCCAAGTTTTCGAACCTCAAGGGTCTACCGGAACCCGAAATCCAACAAGAACTAGCGCCCTTTTCTGACTCACGCTGTTGCTAAATTTCTGCATATAAGGTTTTCCCTAGTAGTGAGTGTAGCCCCCAAGGGCCGATGCAATAATGAGCAGGGACTTTGTAGATATGATCATGTAGACTTGAACAGCAACGTGTAGCCCCCAAGGGCCGGCTCAGCAAGACAATACTGAGCTGGGACTTTATATATACTTCATTGACAATAACATCATATGATGTCACCCCCACCATGGGGCTCGAACCCACGTCCATAAAGTTAAGAGCCTTGTGCTCTACCAACTAAGCAATATATCCTTCAGTATAATGGATTAAGGCTTGTGTACTTTGAATATTTGACAGGAGCAATTGGTAGCCCCCAAGGGCCGGCTCATTACGATGTGATGAGTCGGGTCTTCAATAAGGCAAGTAAAAATGACTTTGCATTAGCCCCCAAGTGTCATGGTGCATGCTTGCAGCGACATGGGACTTCCATATTTGATATAATTATGATTTGAATAATGTAGCCCCCAAGTGCTGGGTCGTAAGCCTGCAGCGACTCCGGACTATTCCTTCCATTGCAGAATAAATCATACCCATTGATAAAGAAATAATAGCTATTGCGCTGAAGCGACTTTGAAAACCTCAATCATAATACTCGTTATTGATAACCATAATAAAAATCCAGCCATGTTGGCTATTCAAGATTTGAATAATATAATTCGGTATGAAAACCTCAATCATTCAATATCATCATGAAAATCCAGCCAATTTTTGCTATTAAAGATTTGAATATCTTATAGGTTGACAAGTAAATCTGGAGTTTAAATACCCGGTGGCTCTTGGCCGATGGCGACTTAATGTGCATCCATTGTAATCCAGGATTATTGTAATCCGGCGGCTTATAGCCTTTAGCAATCAACAACTGATAACATCAATTTGAAATATCAATTTTGATGATGGGCTTGAACTTAATCATTTATGTAAGCCGTAGCTCTACATGTTCTGCACAAAGTTTAAACAACATACGCCCTGGCAAGTTTTCGTCAAAAGCCAGGGTGGGTAACAACCCAATATAGTCTTATGTAATTACTGAAAAGATTAAGAAAAGGCCATTCAAGCCTAAACATATTGGCGACTTAAATTCAAAAGCTAGTGCGGGTTATCAAACCTCGCATATTTATATAACCAGGGAAACATACCTGTAGAATTGACTTATACTGCCAGCTTACGTCGCCATAAGCAGTGAAGGTAACAATCCAATGATTTATAAGCGCATGATTTCAATGGCGCAATAGAAAATATTCTGGCGACTTAAAGTCCATAGCTAGGGCGGTTTACCAAACCCAAAATATTCATACCATTATTGAAAGACATACCTGTAGATTAATACCATGGTGATGCCTTGATAATTATAATCCAGAGCCAGTATCAACTCGGAGTCATGAAATATCATCATTTTGATTGCTCAAGGCAAAATATCCTGGCGACTTAAAGTCTGCTATCAGGGTGGGTTATCAAACCCAAAGATGCTCAATGACGAGTCATATAATCAAGGCTACATGGCCTGTGAAATTGGTTCCTACAGTCGGCTTACAACCCCGCATGCAGCAAGGGGTAATATCCCAAAACTTTGAGCACATCGCTCTAAGCCTATAATCATTATACCCTGGTGACTTAAAGTCCAAAACCAAGTCGGGTTAATAACACTCCGGATAAAGATATACATGAACCATAAGGCAACATGGCCCTAATTTGTTTTTCAACCATGTATTGACATGTCACAAGAGACAAAACTCCAAAAAATGTTCAAATGGAAGACAAATCAGAAACAAGGCTTTCATAGGCCGCCAAGCCTAAAACTCAAGTGCTTTTATGGGACGCACAACCGCTGAGTTAAACCTTAATTCAAAACCTTGTAAGCCGGACCTCACATGACCAATCGCCTTTTTAACATTGACAAGTTCAAGGTCTTTATAAGATTAACTGTCAAGAGTACAGCGAGTCATTCCAGGATTACCTAGGCAGAGTGGCAGGCTTACAAAGGTAGGATAACCCGGATTTTTTGGTGAGTACACCTAGGTGTCCAAGCCTAAAGGGTCACAGCTATGCTTAATGAGCCCCCAAGTAAAAGTTTATTCCAGGCATATAAGCCAGATTCAGGGATGTGTTCAATGAGGAGGAAGCCCACAAGTATGTTTTAATCATGGCGTATAAGCCGGATCAAGAGGGTAGTCATAGCTATGCTCAATGAGCAGGAAGCCCCAAAGTGATCATAATAAGATGAGCCCCATAAGGCAGGATACCCATGTTTGAACCATACATCATGGCAGCAAGATCTCTTTGGCAACCTTTAATTTTTTTGAGAACTCGAACTTGCAAGAGATGAATTCTTTTTGAACCAGAATTTCAAAACCGGATATTAAGACCTTCAAAGCTTTGTGGGAAAACAGATTTCCCATGAGCCGGATTTTAAATCGGAGTTATTCATTTTGAGCCGGAAATTTTCTGACGGCCTTTAAATTTTCATCAATATGGCAGTAGCCTCCGGGACTGGTTTATCTTTCCCTCCAATGACCCAAGGTTCTTGAATTTGCTGAAACTGGCAACATTTGCTGAGTCATGTCCATGTAGCCCCCGAGTCTCAAGATGACTCGACGAGTTGGCTTGAAATTCCCCATACTGGATCGTGATATACACCGACATATAGTTGAACAGCGGAACGCTGTAATATGTTAAAGCTTGGCGGGTTATAAATGATCCCGTATGAGCTGTGTCAATAACCCAACTAATGATTCATCCCAACTGGTTGTTGAAGTTTAAACAAACCACGGTGACGGCGACTTGTGCACCTGTCCCTTGAGCCATGCGATGCAGGCGAAAGCTGATAATATAATATGATTTGCTCCAGAATTGTTGGAATAGACCGGACCACAGGGCGAACAGTAAAGACGACCGCAACATTAGAGACAGCATAGACGCGAGTGAGTCGGCCACGGGTACGGACAGATGAGTCGAGCGTGGCATTGTTAGCCGGTGCGGACGGGCGAGTTAATCGCAGAGGCGGTGGTTTGCACATATATTCCTCGAGCATCATGGCATAGTCAGATGCTAGCGCATGATAATGGTGGCGCGAGCTATATATCCATGACACAACCATCGCTCTTGCAGTAAACAATTGTCCCGCATCAAAAAATATCACAAGCCAGAATACTTGTTCTTTTAAAGAATAAAAACATATCAACAAAAATTGTTTTGACAGAATTCACCTGATTTATTCAGATGACCGATGATCCATATGTAGCATCCGTGGATAACCTGACAATGTTGCGGTCCATCCAGTGTAAACATGAGAATAAACCCCTTGGTCTCTATCAAGTGCTCAAGGTGCCCAAGAACTTTGTTTGGTCCATCAAGGGTGAATTGTACCCAGCACAAATTGAATAATTTGACACCTCAGGTACCAGGTAAATGTCAACTTGCTTGCTTGATAGGGAAGCATGTATTGTGATAAATCCACCACTTCTTCCCATCAACTCCACTTATCTTCAAATTTTCTCTTCTAATACATGGCATGTACTACATCAGCTCCAGCATGAATCCCATTCCCTCTTAGTGCAAAGAGCATGTTTAAAACCTACTGCCTCGATGCCCTTGACAATATCCGAAATACTTGCCTGCCATGAGAAACTCCTAAGAGGCTGCCATCACTAAGATTGATATTTTGGACATGTCTATTAAGCAGTGCTTCCGCTAAATGATCTTCAACAAATCCACGGAAAACATGATGTACCACAACAATGTTTTTCACTCTGTTTTTCAAGTGTAAGCACAATCTGCTGGGTGATATTATTGAAACCAGTGCAAAAATCCGCCGCATGTTACACTTCCAACCTTTACTCATTGATGGTTCAAAATGTATTTACGTACAAGGTCCTGCCTGATTCACCCATTCTTAATTCAACCCAGCTGTAGTCAGGGTCAGTTCAGCTCTAGTAGACATTGGTGAAGGCAAACTTGATAACCTGCAAAAGTATTCTGTCATCGTCATTAACACAGCCATTCCACGACTCTTTCAAAGAACCATCAACATTATTCAGCACTCCGACAGCAAAGCGGCAAACCAGTGAGGCGGCCACAGCGAAGATGGGTCAACAAAACGGTGACTCATGGCAGCATGGCGGCTCGGAAGAAAAGCGGCGTCTCAGCAGCCGGCAGGTCAAGGCCAGGGCAACGGAGGCCAGAGCGGTTTCGACAGCAAAGCACGGTAGAGGTGGGATGACTTGTAGCAATCGAAGCAAGACCACGGGTGGTTGGTTCGCAAGCGCGATGACGCTGTGAAAGCAAGTAGTGGAAGCGGGTCGACGACGCACCAGGAGAATGGCGAGACGAACGAGACCCAGCAGCAGAGGTGACCCGTCGAGGAGGGTGATGGCTCAAGGTGGGAGCAGTCGCGGGTTACTGCTACGGTGAGGGCAGCGGACGCGGCTCAGTCTGCGCGGGGTCGATGCCGACGAGGAAAAAATCTGAAGCGGAAGGACTCGGGCGGCTCGACGGCCGCATGGGAGACCGGCCGCAGAGACAGTGGCGGAGCGCCGGAGGTCGATCCCAGTCAGGTAGCTCGGAGATGACTTGATGCGGAGGTGGCTTAGTAATACCGGTGAGGGGAGATTGCAACGGCGGCCAAGGCGCGGCTCACAGCGGAGGACCAACAAGGTGAGCCAGCGACGTTAGTTTTGGAAGGATCCATCTTGGCGTCTTTCAGGTCATGGCCCTTTGGCGGTCTCAGGTGCGGTTGCAGCCTTAGAGGCAGACGGCTCTACACAGCAAGGCACGGTGGGTCAGTGAAGGCGTGTTGCGGGAGGAGTCCGAGCCCATGGACCATCCGTGTTTGGCTCGTGAGACCCTGCTGATACGTCCATTTTGCATCATGATTTTATATCGATATTTATTTCATTATGGGCTGTTATTACACGTTATGTCACAATACTTATGGCTATTCTATCTTATTTTACAAGGTTTATCATGAAGAGGGAGAATGCCGGCAACTGGGATTCTGGCTGGAAAAGGAGCAAATATTGGAAACCTATTCTGCACAGCTCCAAAAGTCCTGAAACTCCACGAGTCATTTTTGGAATTAATAAGAATGATTGAGCAAAGAAAGTACTAGAGGGGGCCCACACCCTGGCCACGAGGGTCTGGGCGCGCCCACCCCTACTGGGCGCGGCCCCCTGCCTCGTGGGCCCCCTGGTGGCCCTCCGGCGCCCATCTTCTGCTATATGAAGTCTCTTACCCTGGAAAAAATCGTAAGCAAGCTTACAGGACGAAACTCCACCGCCACGAGGCAGAACCTTGGCGGAACCAATCTAGGGCTCCGGCGGAGCTGTTTTGCCGGGGAAACTTCCCTCCGGGAGGGGGAAATCATCGCCATCATTGCTACCTCTTGAGCACTGCGTTGGATTTCCCCGAAGACAAGAGGATGATGCAGAAAAGTAGCGTAAGTATTTCCCTCAGTTTTTGAGAACCAAGGTATCAATCTAGTAGGAGACCATGCACAAGTCCCTCGTACCTACACAAAACGATAGCTCCTCGCAACCAACGCGATTAGGGGTTGTCAATCCCTTCACGATCACTTACGAGAGGGGGATCTGATAGAGATGATAAATAATATTTTTGGTATTTTTGGTATATAGATGCAAAGTGAAAAGTAAAAGGCAAAGTGAAAACAAAGCAAGTAATAAAGTAATGGAGATTGATATGATGAGAATAGACCCGGGGGCCATAGGTTTCACTAGTTGCTTCTCTCAAGACCATAGATATTCTACGGTAGGTGAACAAATTACTGTTGAGCAATTGACAGAATTGAGCATAGTTATGAGTATATCTAGGTATGATCATGTATATAGGCATCACGTCCGAGACAAGTAGATCGAAACGATTCTGCATCTACTACTATTACTCCACTCATCGACCGCTATCCAGCATGCATCTAGAGTATTAAGTTAAAAACAGAGTAACGCCTTAAGCAAGATGACATGATGTAGAGGGATAAATTCATGCAATATGATAAAAAAACCATCTTGTTATCCTCGATGGCAACAATACAATACGTGCCTTGCTGCCCCTTCTGTCACTGGGAAAGGACACCGCAAGATTGAACCCAAAGCTAAGCACTTCTCCCATTGCAAGAACTACCAATCTAGTTGGCCAAACCAAAAGGATAATTCGAAGAGACTTGCAAGGATAACTCAATCATACATAAAAGAATTTAGAGAAGATTCAAATATTATTCATAGATAAGCTGGATCATAAACCCACAATTCATCGTTCTCAACAAACACACCGCAAAAAGAAGATTACATCAAATAGATCTCCACGAGAGAGGGGGAGAACATTGTATTGAGGTCCAAAAAGAGAGAAGAAGCCATCTAGCTACTAGCTATGAACCCGAAGGTCTGAAGTAAACTACTCACACTTCATCGGAGGGCCTATGGTGATGATGTAGAAGCCCTCCGTGGTGGATGCCCCCTCCGGTGGAGCTCCGGAACAGGACCCAAGATGGGATCTCGTGGATACAGAAGGTTGCGGCGGTGGAATTAGGTTTTGGCTCCCCTTCTGATCGTTTGGGGATACGTAGGTATATATAGGCGGAAGGAGTACGTCGGTGGAGCAACAGGGTTGCCACGAGGCAGGGGCGCGCCCCCACCCTCGTGACCACCTCTTTTGTTCCTTGGAGCAGGGTCCAAGTCTCCTGGATCACGTTCAGTGAGAAAATCATGTTCCCGAAGGTTTCATTCCGTTTGGACTCCATTTGATATTCTGTTTCTTCGAAACACTGAAATAGGCAAAAAACAGCAATTCTGGGCTGGGCCTCCGGTTAATAGGTTAGTCCCAAAAATAATATAAAAGTGGAAAATAAAGCCTAATATAGTCCAAAATAGTAGATAAAGTAGCATGGAGCTATCAAAAATTATAAATACGTTGGAGACGTATCAGGCATCCCCAAGCTTAATTCCTGCTCGTCCTCGAGTAGGTAAATGATAAAAAAAAGAATTTGTGATGCGGAGTGATACTTTGGCATAATTTTAATGTAAATCTTCTTAATTGTGGCATGAATATTCAGATCCTAAAGATTCAAGACAAAAGTTCATATTGATATAAAAAAAATAATACTTCAAGCATACTAATCAAAGCAATCATGTCTTCTCAAAATAGCATCGCAAAAGAAATTTCATCCCTACAAAATCATATAGTTAGGCTATGCTTCATTTTCGTCACACAAAGATGTTCCCAACTTCTATACCCCCAATGACAAGCCAAGCAATTGTTTCATACTTAAATAATCTCAAACTTTTTCAACGTTCACGCAATACATGAGCGTGAGCCATGGATATAGCACTATGGGTGGAATAGAATATGATGACGGGGATTGTGTGGAGAAGACAAAAAAGGAGAAACTCTCACATTGACGAGGATAATCAACGGGCTATGGAGATGCCCATTAATTGATGTCAACATGAGGAGTAGGGATTGCCATGCAACAGATGCACTAGAGCTATGAGTGCTCAACAAAAGAAAACTAGTGGGTGTGCATCCAACTCGCTTGCTCATGAAGACCTAGGGCATTTGAGGAAGCCCATTGTAGGAATATACAAGCCAAGTTCTATAATGAAAAATTCCCACTAGTATAAAAAGACAACTTATGAGACTCACTACATGAAGAACAAGGTGCTACTTTGAAGCACAATATATGAGACTCACTACATGAAGAACAAGGTGCTACTTTGAAGCACAAGTGTGGAAAAAGAGATAGTAGCATTGCCCTTTTTTTTGGGCCTTTATTTATTTTTCTTTTGGCCTTTCTCTTTTTTTTTGGTTTGGGCAATGCTCTAATAATGATGATCATCACACTTCTATTGATTACAACATAAGGATTACAACTCAAAACTTAGAACAAGATATGACTCTATATGAATGCCTCCAGTGGTGTACCGGGATGGTGCAATGAATCAAGAGTGACATGTATGAAAAATAATGCATGATGGCTTTGCCACAAATACGATGTCAACTGCCATGATAGGTAGGTATGGTGGCTGTTTTGAGGAAGATATAAGGAGGTTTATGTGTGATAGAGCGTATCGTATCATGGGGTTTGGATGCACTGGCGAAGTTTGCACCAACTCTCAAGGTGAGAAAGGGCAATGCATGGTACCGAAGAGGCTAGCAAAGGCGGAAAGGTAAAAGTGCGTATAATCCATGGACTCAACATTAGTCAAAAGAACTCACATACTTATTGCAAAAATTTAGAAGTCATCAAAAATCAAGTACTACGCGCATGCTCCTAGGGGGATAGATTGGTAGGAAAAGACCATCGCTCGTCTCCGACCGCCACTCATAAGGATGCACAAGCCAGGTACACTTCATGTTTCAAATTTGTTACACAACTTTAACCATACGTGCATGCTACGGGACTTGCAAACTTCAACACAAGCATTCTTTAAATTCATAATCACCCAACTAGCATGACTTTAATATCACTACCTCCATATCTCAAAACAATTATCAAGCATCAAACTTATCTTAGTATTCAATTCACTCAAAAGAAAGTTTCACATATCTTGAATACCAAGTATATTAACATTAAGCAAATTACCATGCTATTAACGACTCTCAAAATAATCTAAGTGAAGCATGAGAGATCAATAGTTTCTTTAAAACAAATCCACCACCGTGCTCTAAAAGATCTAAGTGAAGTACTAGAGCAAAAATTATCACACTCAAAAGATATAAGTGAAGCACTACGAGAAAAACTATCAAGCTCAAAATATATAAGTGAAGTACTATGAGCAAAACTATCAAGCTCAAAAGATATAAGTGAAGTACATAGAGTATTCTAACAAATTCTAATTCATGTATGGTTCTCTCAAAAGGTGTGTACAACAAGGATGATTGTAGTAAACTAACAGGCAAAGACGCAAATAATACAAGACGCTCCAAGCAAAACACATATCATGTGGTGAATAAAAATATAACTCCAAGTAAATTACCGATGGAAGTAGACGAAAGAGGGGATGCCTTCCGGGGCATCCCCAAGATTTGACTTTTTGGTGTCCTTGGATTATCTTGGGGGTGCCATGGGCATCCCCAAGCTTAGGCTCTTGCCACTCCTTGTTCCATAATCCATCGAAAGAATTCACCCAAAACTTGAAAACTTCACAACACAAAACTCAATAGAAATCTCGTGAGCTCCGTTAGAGAAAGAAAACAAAAGACTACTTTAAGGTACTGTAATGAAATCATTCTTTATTTATATTGGTGTTAAACCTACTGTATTCCAACTTCTCTATGGATTATAAAATATTTTACTAGCCATAGATTCATCAAAATAAGCAAACAACACACGCAAAACAGAATCTGTCAAAAACAGAACAGTCTGTAGTAATCTGTAACTAACAAAAATTTCTGGAACTCTAAAACTCCTACAAAATAGGAAGTACTGGAAAATTTGTTTATTGAACAGCAGCAAAAAGAATCAACGCAAAAGCACGTTCCTGTGATTTAACAAAATTATATTCGTACGCGCAAAGTTTCTGTTTTTCAGCAGAATCAAATCAACTATCATCGTAGGTTATCCTATAGGTTCTACTTGGCACAAACACTAATTAAAACATAAAACCACATCCAAACAGAGGCTAGATGGATTATTTATTCCTAAACAGAAGCAAAAACAAAAAAACAAAAATAAAATTGGGTTGCCTCCCAACAAGCGCTATCGTTTAACGCCCCTAGCTAGGCATAAAAGCAAGGATAGATCTAGGTATTGCCATCTTTGGTAGGCAATCCATAAGTGGCTCTCATAATAGATTCATATGGTAATTTTAATTTCTTTCTAGGGAAGTGTTCCATGCCCTTCTTCAAGGGAAATTGGAATCTAATATTCCCTTCCTTCATATCAATAATTGCACCAATCGTTCTAAGGAAAGGGCTACCAAGAATAATAGGACATGAAGGATTGCAATCTATATCAAGAACGATAAAATCTACGAGCACATAATTCCTATTTGCAACAATAAGAACATCATTAATTCTTCCCATAGGCCATTTAATAGTGGAATCCGCAAGATGCAAGTTTAGAGAGCAATCATCAAAGTCACGGAAATCTAGCAAATCACACAAAGTTTTGGGAATAGTAGAGACACTAGCACCCAAATCACACAAAGCATGAAACTCATAATCTTTAATTTTAATTTTAATAGTAGGTTCCCACTCATCATAGAGTTTCTAGGGATAGAAACTTTCAACTCAAGTTTTTCTTCATAAGATTGCATCAAGGCATCAATAATGTGTTCGGTAAAGGCCTTATTTTGACTATAAGCATGAGGAGAATCTAGCACGGATTGCAACAAGGAAATACAATCAATTAAAGAGCAATTTTCATAGTTAAATTCCTTGAGATCCAAAATAGTGGGTTTAGCAACATCTAGGTTTTTATTTCTTTCAATCCCACTTTTATCAATTTCATCATCAAGATCTAGAAACTCCGAATTATTAGAATGCCTTCTAGGTAAAGGAAGATCATATTTTGTTTCATCAAGATTCATATTGCAAAACAAAGATTTAATGGGGGACACATCAATAACTTTTAGATCTTCATCTTGATTTTCATAGGAATTCGGTTTAGCGGCCATCTTATTGACTAAGGTAGCTTGCATATCCGAAATTTCAGCGGTCATCTTTTCAAGACAAGCAATGTGGGCTCTTATACCATCAAATTCTTTAGACATATCATCGAGTTCTTTATTCATATAACTCATAAAACTTTTTTGTTGCTTAAGCTCGTTTCTAAAGAAATTATTATGCTCAAATTGCAAAACCATAAACTTTCTGACATTGCATTCGATCTCCTCTAGCCTTTTAAGGTGAAGGTCACCAAATCTAGGTAGAGCCATCACGACAAGCAAGCAAACTAACACGCGAGCAAAAAAATGGACGAGGAAAAAGGCAACGGGAAAAAGAGGAGGAGATTGGGAAAGAGAGGGCGAATAAAACGGCAAGGGTGAAGTGGGGGAGAGGAAAACGAGAGGCAAATGGAAAATAATGTAATGCGAGAGATAGGGATTGTGACGGGTACTTGGTATGGTTGACTTGCTCTTGCGTGAGCCTCCCCGGCAACGGCGCCAGAAATTCTTCTTGCTACCTCTTGAGCACTGCGTTGGATTTCCCCGAAGAGGAGAGGATGATGCAGCAAAGTAGCGTAAGTATTTCCCTCAGTTTTTGAGAACCAAGGTATCAATCTAGTAGGAGACCACGCACAAGTCCCTCGTACCTACACAAAACGATAGCTCCTCGCAACCAACGTGATTAGGGGTTGTCAATCCCTTCACGGTCACTTACGAGAGTGAGATCTGATAGAGATGATAAATAATATTTTTGGTATATAGATGCAAAGTGAAAAGTAAAAGGCAAAGTAAAAACAAAGCAAGTAATAAAGTAATGGAGATTGATATGATGAGAATAGACCCGGGGGCCATAGGTTTCACTAGTGGCTTCTCTCAAGAGCATAGATATTCTACGATGGGTGAACAAATTACTGTTGAGCAATTGACAGAATTTAGCATAGTTATGAGTATATCTAGGTATGATCATGTATATAGGCATCACGTCCGAGACAAGTAGATCGAAACGATTCTGCATCTACTACAATTACTCCACTCATCGACCGCTATCCAGCATGCATCTAGAGTATTAAGTTAAAAACATAGTAACGCCTTAAGCAAGATGACATGATGTAGACGAATAAATTCATGCAATATGATAAATACCCCATCTTGTTATCCTCGATGGCAACAATACAATATGTGCCTTGCAACTCTTTCTGTCACTGAGTAAGGACAACGCTATCCAGCATGCATCTAGAGTATTAAGTTAAAAACAGAGTAACGCCTTAAGCAAGATGACATGATGTAGAGGAATAAATTCATGCAATATGATAAATACCCCATCTTGTTATCCTCGATGGCAACAATACAATATGTGCCTTGCTGCCCCTTCTGTCACTGGGAAAGGACACCGCAAGATTGAACCCAAAGCTAAGCACTTCTCCCATTGCAAGAACTACCAATCTAGTTGGCCAAACTAAAAGGATAATTCAAAGAGACTTGCAAAGATAACTCAATCATACATAAAAGAATTCAGAGAAGATTCAAATATTATTCATAGATAAGCTGGATCATAAACCCACAATTCATCGGTCTCAACAAACACACCGCAAAAAGAAGATTACATCAAATAGATCTCCACGAGAGAGGGGGAGAACATTGTATTGAGATCCCAAAAGAGAGAAGTAGCCATCTAGCTACTAGCTATGGACCCGAAGGTCTGAAGTAAACTACTCACACTTCATCGGAGGGGCTATGGTGATGATGTAGAAGCCCTCCGTGGTGGATGCCCCCTCCGGCGGAGCTCCGGAACAGGACCCAAGATGGGATCTCGTGGATACAGAAGGTTGCGACGGTGGAATTAGGTTTTTGGCTCCCCTTCCGATCGTTAGGGGATACGTAGGTATATATAGGAGGGAGGAGTACGTCGGTGGAGCAACAGGGGGGCCACGAGGTAGGGGCGCACCCTAGGGGGGCGCGCCCCCCACCCTCGTGACCGCCTCTTTTGTTCCTTGGAGCAGGGTCCAAGTCTCCTGGATCACGTTCGGTGAGAAAATCACGTTCCTGAAGGTTTCATTCCGTTTGGACTCCGTTTGATATTCCGTTTCTTCGAAACACTGAAATAGGCAAAAAAACAATAATTCTAGGTTAGGCCTCCGGTTAATAGGTTAGTCCCAAAAATAATATAAAAGTGGAAAATAAAGCCCAATATAGTCCAAAACAGTAGATAAAGTAGCATGGAGCAATCAAAAATTATAGATACGTTGGAGACGTATCATCATCATCACCAACGATCCTCTCATCGGGAGGGGGTCAATCTCCATCAACATCTTCACCAGCACCATCTCCTCTCAAACCCTAGTTCATCTCTTGTATCCAATCTTGTATCAAAACCACAAATTGGTACCTGTGGGTTGCTAGTAGTGTTGATTACTCCTTGTAGTTGATGCTAGTTGGTTTATTTAGTGGAAAATCATATGTTTAGATCCTTAATGCATATTAATACTCCTGTGATCATGAACATGACTATGCTTTGTGAGTAGTTATGTTTGTTCCCGAGGACGTGGGTGAAGTCTTTCTATTAGTAATCATGTGAATTTGGTATTCGTTCGATATTTTGATGAGATGTATGTTGTCTCTCCTCTAGTGGTGTTATGTGAACGTCGACTACATGACACTTCACCATCATTTGGGCCTATAGGACGGCATTGGGAAGTAATAAGTAGATGATGGGTTGCTAGAGTGACAGAAGCTTAAACCCTAGCTTATGCGTTGCTTCGTAAGGGGCTGATTTGGATCCACTAGTTTCATGCTATGGTTAGGTTTATCTTAATACTTCTTTTGTAGTTGCGGATGCTTGCAATAGGGGTTAATCATAAGTGGAATGCTTGTACAAGAAATGGCAGCACCCAAGCACCGGTCCACCCACATATCAAATTATCAAAGTAACGAACGCGAATCATATGAGCGTGATGAAAACTAGCTTGACGATAATTCCCATGTGTCCTCGGGAGCGCTTTTCTCATTATAAGAAATTTTCAGGCTTGTCCTTTGCTACAAAAAGGATTGGGCCACCTTGCTGCACCTTATTTACTTTTATTTCTTGTTACTCGTTACAAATTATCTTATCACAAAACTATCTGTTACATACAATTTCAGTTCTTGTAGAGAATACCTTACTGAAAACCGCTTGTCATTTCCTTCTGCTCCTCGTTGGGTTCGACACTCTTACTTATCGAAAGGACTACGATAGATCCCCTATACTTGTGGGTCATCAAGACTATTTTCTGGTGCCGTTGCCGGGGAGTGAAGCGCCTTTGGCGAGTGGAACTTGGTGAGGAAACATTTATATAGTGTGCTGAAATTTTCTGTCACTTGTTACTATGGAAACTAATCCTTTGAGGGGCTTGTTCGGGGCATCTTTGCCCCGAACAGTAGAGCAAAGAGTTGCTCCTCAACCTACTGAACCTACTGAAAATATTTACTTTGAAGTTCCTTCGGGTATGATAGAGAAACTGCTAGCTAATCCCTTTGCAGGAGATGGAACATTGCATCCCGATTTACACCTTATCTATGTAGATGAAGTTTGTGGATTATTTAAGCTTGTAGGTATACCCGATGATGTTGTTAAGAGGAATGTCTTCCCTTTATCTTTTAAGGGAGATGCATTGACATGGTATAGGCTATGTGATGATACGGGATCTTGGGACTATAAACGACTGAAATTGGAATTTCACCAGAAGTTCTATCCTATGCACCTTGTTCATCGTGATCGTAATTACATATATAATTTTTGGCCTCGCAAAGGAGAAAGCATCGCTCAAGGTTGGGCGAGGCTTAAGTCAATGTTATATTCATTCCCCAATCATGATCTCTCAAGAGAAATGATTATTCAAAAAATTTATGCTTGGCTTTCTCTCAATGATCGCACCATGCTCGATACTTCTTGTGCTGGCTCTTATATGATGAAGACTATTGAATTCAAGTGGGATTTATTAGAAAGAATTAAATGCAACTCTAAATTGGGGTTCCGATGATGGTAAGGAGTCAGGTATGACACCTAAGTTTGATTGTGTTAAATCTTTTATGGATACCGATGCTTTTCGTGGATTTAGCGGTAAATATGGACTTGACTCTGAGATAGTAGCTTCTTTCTGTGAATCTTTTGCTACTCACGTTGATCTCCCAAAGGAGAAGTGGTTTAAATATAATCCTCCCATTGAAGTAAAAGTAGTTGCACTTGTTACAGTTGAGGAAAAGACTATCACTTATAATGATCCTATTGTTCCTACTACTTATGTTGAGAAACCACCCTTCCCTGTTAGGATAAAGGATCATGCTAAAGCTTCAACTGTGGTTTGTAAAAGTACTACTAGGACATATACACCTCCTGATCAAATTAAAGTTGAACCTAGTATTGCTATGGTTTGGTTGATAATATTGATGGGCATGTTATTTACTTCTGTGAGGAAGCTGCTAATATTGCTAAACCCGATGCTAAGATACATAGACCTGTAGTAGGCATGCCTGTTATTTCTGTTAAAATAGGAGATAATTGTTATCATGGCTTATGTGATATGGGTGCTAGTGCTAGTGCAATACCTATTTCCTTATATAATGAAATTATGCATGATATCGCACCTGCTGAAATAGAAGATATTGATGTTATTATTAAGCTTGCCAATAGAGACACTATTTCACGAGTTGGGATTGTTAGAGATGTTGAAGTCTTGTGTGGGGAAGTTAAATATCCTGCTGATTTTCTTTTTCTTGGTTCCCCACAAGATAGTTTTTGTCCCATTATATTTGGTAGACCCTTCTTGAATACTGTTAATGCTAGGATTGATTGCGAAAAGGATGTTGTTACAATTGGCTTGGGGGATATGAAACATGAGTTTAACTTTGTCAAATTTCATAGACAACCCCATGATAAAGAATTGCCTTGTAAGGATGAAATTATTGGTCTTGCTTCTATTGCCGTGCCTCCTACTGATCCTTTAGAACAATATTTGCTAGACCACGAAAATGATATGTTTATGAATGAAAGAAGGGAAATAGATGAAGTATTCCTTAAACAAGGTCCTATTCTCAAACACAACTTACCTATTGAAATCCTTGGGGATCCTCCTCCACCCACGGGTGATCCCGTGTTTGAGCTTAAACCATTACTTGATACTCTTAAATATGCTTATCTTGATGAAAAGAAGATATATCCTATTATTATTAGTGCTAACCTTTCAAAGCAGGAAGAGGAAAGATTATTGAAAACTCTGAAGAAGCACCGTGCTGCTATTGGATATACTCTTGATGATCTTAAGGGCATTAGTCCCACTCTATGCCAACACAAAATTAAATTGGACGAAGGCTCCAAACCAGTTAGAGATCATCAATGGCGGTTAAATCCTAAGATAAAAGAAGTGGTAAGAAAGGAAATAGTAAAGCTCCTTGAGGCAGGTATAATTTATCTCGTTGCTGATAGTGAGTGGGTAAGTCCTGTCCACTGTGTCCCTAAGAAGGGAGGTATTACTGTAGTCCCTAATGATAAAAATGAATTGATCCCTTAAAGAATTATTACAGGTTATAGGATGGTAATTGATTTCCGTAATTTAAATAAAGCTACTAAGAAAGATCATTACCCTTTACCTTTTATTCATCAAATGCTAGAAAGACTATCCAAACATACACATTTCTTCTTTCTAGATGGTTATTCTGGTTTCTCTCAAATACTTGTGTCAGCGGACGATCAAGCAAAGACTACTTTTACTTGCCCTTTCGGAACTTTTGCTTATAGACGTATGCCTTTTGGTTTATGTAATGCACCTGCTACCTTTCAAAGATGTACGATGGCTATATTCTCTGACTTTTTTGAAAAGATTTGTGAGGTATTCATGGATGACTTCTCCGTTTATGGATCCTCTTTTGATGATTGCTTGAGCAACCTTGATCGAATTTTGCAGAGATGTGAAGACACTAGTCTCGTCTTGAATTGGGAAAAGGGCCACTTTATGGTTAATGAAGGCATTGTCTTGGGGCATAAAATTTCTGAAAAAGGTATTGAAGTTGATAAAGCTAAAGTTGATGCTATTGAAAAGATGTCGTGTCCCAAGGACATTAAAGGTATAAGAAGTTTCCTTGGTCATGCCGGTTTTTATAGGAGGTTCATTAAGGACTTTTCTAAAATCTCTAGCCTCTGACTAATCTATTACAAAAAGATATTCCTTTTGTTCTCGATGATGCTTGTGTAGAAGCATTTGAAATACTTAAGAAATCTTTGATCACTGCACCTATTGTTCAGCCACCTGATTGGAGTTTACCCTTTGAAATTATGTGTGATGCTAGTGATTATGCTGTAGGTGCCGTTCTAGTGCAAAGAGTTGATAAGAAATTAAATGTTATCCAGTATGCTAGTAAAACTCTTGACACTGCCTAGAGAAATTATGCTACCACCGAAAAGGAATTCTTAGCAGTTGTATTTGCATGTGATAAGTTCAGACCTTATATTGTTGATTCTGAAGTAACTATTCACACTGATCATGCTGCTATTAAATATCTTATGGAAAAGAAAGATGCTAAGCCTAGACTTATTAGATGGGTTCTCTTGCTCCAAGAATTTGATTTGCATATTATTGATAGAAAGGGAGCTGAGAACCCCATTGCAGACAACTTGTCTAGGTTAGAGAATGTTCTTGATGACCCACTACCTATTGATGATAGCTTCCCTGATGAACAGATAGCTATCATAAATGCTTCTTGTACTTCTCCATGGTGTGCTGATTATGCTAATTACCTTGTTGCTAAATTTATACCGCCTAGTTTCACATACCAGCAAAAGAAAAAGTTCTTTTATGATTTAAGACATTACTTCTGGGATGACCCACACCTTTATAAAGAAGGAGTAGATGGTGTCATTAGACGTTGTGTACTTGAGCATGAACAGGAACAGATCCTATGCAAGTGTCACTCCGAACCATATGGAGGACACCACACTGGAGATACAACTGCACATAAGGTATTGCAATCTGGTTTTTATTGGCCTACTCTCTTCAAAGATGCCCGTAAGTTTGTCTTGTCTTGTGATGAATGTCAAAGAACTGTCTTGTGTGAGTGTTAGCAATTGTAGAAGACTATATGATAGTTGAGTATGTGGACTTGCTGAAAAGCTCTATTATTGACTCTTTCCGATGTTATGATAAATTGCAATTGCTTCAATGACTAAGATTATAGTTTGTTAGTTCTCAATGAAGTTTTCTGAACCATACTTGACATTGTGAATAGATTGTTACTTGAGCATAAGAAATCATATGACAAAATCTATACATGTTGCTGTTATAGGAATGATCATGATGCCCTCATGTCCGTATTTTATTTTTATCGATACCTCTATCTCTAAACATGTGGACATATTTTTTGGTATCGGCTTCCGCTTGAGGACAAGTGAGGTCTAAGCTTGGGGGGGTTGATATGTCCATTTTGCATCATGCTTTTATATCGATATTTATTGCATTATGGGCTGTTATTACACGTTATGTTGCAATACTTATGGCTATTCTCTCTTATTTTACAAGGTTTATCATGAAGAGGGAGAATGCCGACAGTTGGGATTCTTGCTAGAAAAGGAGCAAATATTGGAAACCTATTCTGCACAGCTCCAAAAGTCCTGAAACTCCACGAAAGTCATTTTTGGAATTAATAAGAATTATTGAGCAAAGAAAGTACCAGAAGGGTCCCACACCCTGGCCACGAGGGTGGGGGGCGCGCCCACCCCTACTGGGCGCGCCCCCTACCTCGTGGGCCCCCTGGTGGCCCTCCGGCACCCATCTTCTGCTATATGAAGTCTCTTACCCTGGAAAAAATCATAAGCAAGCTTACGGAACGAAACTCCGCCGCCACGAGGCGGAGCCTTGGCAGAACCAATCTAGGGCTCCGGCGGAGCTGTTCTACCGGGGAAACTTCCCTCTGGGAGGGGGAAATCGTCGCCATCGTCATCACCAATGATCCTCTCATCGGGAGAGGGTCAATCTCCATCAACATCTTCACCAACACCATATCCTCTCAAACACTAGTTCATCTCTTGTATCCAATCTTGTATCAAAACCACAAATTGGTACCTGTGGGTTGCTAGTAGTGTTGATTACTCCTTGTAGTTGACACTAGTTGGTTTACTTGGTGGAAGATCATATGTTCAGATCCTTAATGCATATTAATACTCCTCTGATCATGAACATGAATATACTTTGTGAGTAGTTACGTTTGTTCCTGAGGACATGGGTGAAGTCTTGCTATTAGTAGTCATGATAATTTGGTATTCGTTCGATATTTTGATGAGATGTATGTTGTCTCTCCTCTAGTGGTGTTATGTGAACGTTGACTACATGACACTTCACCATTATTTCGGCCTAGAGGAAGGCATTGGGAAGTAATAAGTAGATGATGGGTTGCTAGAGTGACAGAAGCTTAAACCCTAGTTTATGCGTTGCTTCGTAAGGGGCTGATTTGGATCCACTAGTTTCATGCTATGGTTAGGTTTACCTTAATATTTCTTTTGTAGTTGCGGATGCTTGCAATAGGGGTTAATCATAAGTGGGATGCTTGTCCAAGAAAGGGCAGCACCCAAGCACCGGTCCACCCACATATCAAATTATCAAAGTAACGAACGCGAATCATATGAGCGTGATGAAAACTAGCTTGACGATAATTCCCATGTGTCCTCGGGAGCGCTTTCCTCATTATAAGAAATTGTCCAGGCTTGTCCTTTGCTACAAAAAGGATTGGGCCTCCTTGCTGCACCTTATTTACTTTTATTGCTTGTTACCCGTTACAAATTATCTTATCACAAAACTATTTGTTACCTACAATTTCAGTGCTTGCAGAGAATACCTTACTGAAAACCGCGTGTCATTTCCTTCTGCTCCTTGTTGGGTTCGACACTCTTACTTATCGAAAGGACTACAATAGATCCCCTATACTTGTGGGTCATCACCTGCCACTTGGTAGCTCTTGCCTTCCATATTTGTTTGAATAAATCTCTTGGTAGATTCCTTGCATGCATGTAGCAACCAGAACTGACAATAGGAAAACCAATTTGGCTTCAGGTGACGGTCTCGGTGACTCCTTAATCTCAACGAGTTTCTGTTGATCCTTCTCAAAACGCACAGGCCAGGAACAATGGCTATGTCAAGTCCCTAGGCCGTACGAAAATAACCTCTTCATGATCTTTTAACTAAACACACGCGGATGCTGTTCCGCCGGCTCATGGCGTTCCTCGACGGAAATCCAGTCGGTTTCGCCGACGCGCAACTGACGTAACCCTAATGTCTTGAACTCTTCTTTGTCCAATTGATCGTGAGCTTCTCGATCCTTGAGAGAGATCCCTCCAAGAACTCAACACCACCGTGCGCAGCCCCACGGTGGGCGCCAACTATAGTGGATTTGTCACGGCAGATGTCCTAGTGTGAGGACTTGTCGTGAGGCCAACGCAACTAGGTAGTAGCTTGAACGGGGTTGATCCGAATCGGGAGACGCGAGACGGGTTAACACACAAGACAAGGATTTAGACAGCTTCGGGCCCCAGGAAACATCATCCGGTAATAGCCCTACATGCTGTTTGTGGCTAGGTCTCATTATGCTCATGAGGGAGTCACCGCATAAACCAGCTCTCCTATTGTGTCTAGCCTTAGAGATTACTTCTCCCCCCTTTTTTCGGGTACCCTGCCCCTCCTTATATAAGATGGATGGGAGGGTTACATGTGGAGTCCTATTAGGACTAGGACTATTCTATAACAAGCAGAATCCTAGTCTTGCCCCCTTAATGGAAAACTCCTTATGCCTTTCCTCGTAAACTGGCCCACCATAGAATGAGCCGGCCTTTTGGGCCTTGGGCCTTGTCATCTATTTGACCCGCCATCGGGGTCATCAGTGAGTCTCAATGTTCAGGTGGGTTGCCCGTAAACCGCAAGGTGTAACATCATTGCATATCATATTTTATTGCATTTTGGCTTGAGCCTAGAAATTCTACGCAACTCAAAGACCCACGGAGAGAGTTGGGGATTTCGTTATTTTCATATTTGAGTTTTCTCAAATTTGGAAAAGAGGATCATTTGGTTTTACTTATTTTTCTTTTCTAATATTTTGAAAATAAAATATTTGAGAGGAGATAATACGACTTCTCCAAAATAAAGGAAATATTAAAGGAAAAATATTAAAATCAAATAAATGTTTTATTTGGATTTATTGCCATTTTATTTGAATTAGAAAAATTGCACATTTTCAAAATTGCATTTAGGCCAAGAAAATGTTCATCTTGTTCTAAATATTTTATTTAGACGGTGTAAATTTGTTTTGGCATTTTTAGATTTTTTATTTATTTTTTTAGGATTTGTTTTCGGTGGAAATCTATAAAAAAACTATGCGCGCCAGATTGGGCCAGCGGCCCAGCTGAGCCGGGCCGGCCTCGCCAGCTCCCGCCCCTGCCCGACCGACTCCGACCGGAGTCCGGCCGGAGCACGCAGCCGCCGCCGAGTCCGGGGAGGACTCCTCCTCCTCGCCTCCTTCCCCAAGCCGCCGGACCCCCCCCCTCTTTAAATACCCCAGCCTCTCCGCCTCACCACCACCCCGCCACCGACGTCGTCTCCGCCGCCTCGGACCCGGGCCGCCGTCCCATGCCGCCGCCGTCCCGGAGCCCGACGTCATCGCCTCGCCTCCGCCCCTCACTGTCCCGCCTCCCGTCGCCGACCCCGCCTCGGATCCGCCGCCTCCGGAGCCGCCCCGCCTCGCCGGAGACACCGCCGGAGCCACCGGTCCTGCTCTGATCTGCCGCCGGTTTTTTCCGGTTTAGGTAAAAACCGACCGGTTTTTATTTAAACCATAGTTTCGTTTTTTAGATTAGATCGGTTTTATTTCCTGGTTTAGTTATTTAGCGGACGTTCGTATGTACGTTCGTTTTAACGAATGGTGTTCACTCGTTAGCCGCAGACAGCGAATGTTCGTTCGTTAGCCTGTTCGTTAGTTTTTCTTTTTCAGGGTTTTTCCGCGATTATTTTCAATCGCGATTTCTGCCCTGATTTTCGTTTTAGTTTATATTTTCGCTCGTTTATCAGAATCAGGCGATTCAAGCGCTTAGAGTTTCATCTCGAAGTCCTCTTTCTGTTTAACCAACTTACACAAGTTTTTGCTACTGTAAAATTTGACTTAAGTCCAGATTAGTAAATGAGGCTTGTTTCTTTCGCAGTTTGAGTTACGTTACTTCATTTGATTTGATTCTTTTTGCAAACCGGAGTTCTTAAGTTGAACTTTCTAGTTAGATCTTTTATTTGAGTTTTACCCGTGCTTATAGTTGAGTGCTTATTGTATTATTGTTTATTTGCGATAGAGTACCCGGAGTGCGAAGCGTGCTACTACGAGTCTCTAGGTTTCACGGATCATCAGCAAGGCAAGTAACACTTTGATCATACCTCTTTACTACCCAGTTTTATTGCATTAGATCAATCCTCAAACAATTGCATGGTTAGGATCTGATTAATATGTGGGTTTTGGGAAGTAGATGAGGTAGTACCTATTGTCCTGTTTATTATCAAACATTTGGGAGTTACTTCTATGTTGCTTATATTGCTATGCTATGCTTGTAGATGTGGATTGGGTGAGTGCATCAATGACAGATGTGAGTATTGTTATTTAATGGTTAACTTAAGGTGGCTACTTTAATACACATCTGGGTGGATTGAGGCACCTGGGGAATCTAGTGTTGCCTGTTTTTTTGGAAATCCCGGGGTACCGTGTGATTCTCCTATGGACTGCCACCCAGGCTCAAAGGGATCATAAGATTATTCATGCTAGAAACTTCCGTGTGCAGCCACAAGCTATTATGGGCTATAGCATACTTGAGTAAGTTGCAAGATCTCTTTCAGTGGTGGACTAGAAGATGGAGGTGAAAGTAGGTGTAACTATCCACCTGGAGTAAAGAGTTATTGTTTCAGAAAGATTGTGTCTCGTTTCTCCGACCATGGATGTATTCGAGTCTTGTGGGGAAAAGTGCGCAAACCTCTGCAGAGTGTACAAACTAATCATGGTTAGCCGTGTCCCCGGTTATGGATGTTTTGAGTATCTAGTTCTTGGATTATCATGTGGATCTCATCACTCTTAATATAATTTGATTAAGTTAGTGATGATGCTTAATTGGGATTAAGTTGGGTGAACCTTCTCAATGTTTAACAACCACCATGATAGTTAAATAAAATTTATTCCTTTGTTGTAGGAAAAAATTGGCTTTATGCAAAATTGTAACCATAGACCTTTCCACTAGCCATATATGCATGTAGTGATAGCATTATTCTATTCATTACTCTCTTGTGTTATATTGCCATCATATTCCATGTGCTAACCCGTTTCGGGCTGCAACGTTCATGTTGTAGACTTTTCAGACGACGAGTAAGGTGCCTTAGGTCGTGATCTTTCACTTAGTGATGTCGTTGTAGTCGATGTACTCACTTTATGTTCCAAGCCTTCCACTGTTATCCTTTTTAGATGGCCTTAAGCCATATTTATTGTAATAAGTTCTCTTTTGAGACATTCAATGTAATAAGTGTGTGATTGCTACTCTGTTATAAATCCTTCAAGTACTGTGCGTGTCAGAATTACCGATCCAGGGATGACACTGATGCACAGAGATCAGACTGTTTGAGGTCTGGTCGCTACAAGATGGTATCAGAGCACACGCTGACTGTAGGACACGACCACTAAGCTAAACACCTAGATCGCTACTCTCTTCTCATTTCTGACTCCTCTCCCTTTTCTACTCTTTAGGTCGGCGGATGCAAGGAACAAGTTCACGCAACCGGATGAAGATAGACCTTTTGGACGCCACTTGAAGGAAGTTACTAGATACCTGAACATCGGATACCAAGTTTCACCGGGACCTACATCGCCACTTTACCAGAAGAGGAGTGTTGGATGATTTGAGTTCAAGTTCCAGGAAGGACATTCATGCCAGTCACTGAGCCCATAGAGTTTTCCTTTGATGCACCAACCTGGAGTCTAGGAAAGAGCATGGCAGCCCACATCACCATAGGACGCATTGGAGAAGTTTACCACAAGGATCTCAAGGATACTATCTACCAGATTTGTGGGCGCCGAGATGAGAAATGGGAGATGATCAGCACCAGGAAGGATAGATCCATTGCAGCTTTCATCCAGGAGTTAAACTAGCACATTCGACGCCAGGAGAACCAGATGTGCGCAGGCATGATAGATCTGAAGAAGGTAATGACCAGGATCACGGAGCTGGAAGAAGAACTCAAGATTACACGCGATGGATATGAGGAGGAAATGACGATACTCGTGGAGAAGAATGACGATCTGAAGAAGAAGCTAGGAATATTCATGGGAGACCCCGCACCAGGAGGAGATGACGACGATTCCACTTGCCCGGAGAACACATCATCATCGACGACACCGACTCGGACCCCGATGATAGTGATGATGACTATGTTGGTGAAGCTGGAGCAGATATCATGGAGTCTTTGACCAATCAATTTTTCTAGTCGACCACCATAACAGTAGTAGTATTCCTCCATGTATATAGTATAGTCCGAGCACTTTTGTAATGATAGTTAGACCGATGTATGCCCTTGTTTGAATTGATTGGAGTGATATTGTTTGTGTTTGTCTCATGTGCATATGGGCAGTGTTTCCCTCTAGATCTATTTCTATTCTATTTTCTCATCTTTTCTAAACCTATCAGATGCCTCCGAGACGCGACAATGGATTTTCTTTCCCACCGGAGCTCACTCAGTTGATCCAGCATCAGAATGCATTGATGTAGATACTAGTCCAGAATCAGAATCCCGGGAACAACAACAACAACAACCCACCACCACCACCACCTGTTGATCACTTAGCCCGTTTTCTAAGGCTGAATCCGCCGGTGTTCTCCAGTAGCACCGAGCCGATAGTTGCAGATGATTGGCTCCACAAGATTGGAAGGGAGTTAACCACTGCAGGATGCACAGATGCGGAGAGAGTGTATTTTTCCACACATCAGCTTGATGGACCCGCAACATCATGGTGGGAGAATTTCACAGCTACTTACCTTGTCGACACTGTCACATGGGATCAGTTTCAGCAGGCTTTTCATAATGCCCATGTTTCAGCAGGAGCTATGGCCATGAAGAAGCGCGAGTTTCACAACTTGCGCCAAGGAGAACGTACAGTTGGCCAGTATGTGGATGATTTTAGTAAGTTAGCATGTTATGCCCAAGATGACGTTGCTACGGATGCAGCAAGTAGGAGAAGTTTCTGGAAGGACTAAATGATGAGTTGATATGCAGTTGATGGTGGCAACCTTCAACAACTGCCAGGAGTTGGTAGATAGAGCTCTCATGATTGAAGGGAAGCAGCAGAAGATTGATAACCGCAAGAGGAAGTATGGACAAGGGAAGTACAATTCTGGAGCCCAGCAGAGGCCTCGTTTTACCCCAAACTCGGGAGGACCTTTTCGGCATAACCATGGATGTCACAATCATAATGGAGGGAGTTTGCACAACCATAGTGGCCCCAAGAATGGGAACGGTAATGGAGGAAGAAACTAACAGAACCGTTCCAACCTAGCAATGCCCGCCAAGAAGGATCTAACTCACATTACTTGCTACAAGTGCCAGAAGACTGGACATTATGCCAATGAATGTCCTTAAGCTAAGAATGGAAATGGCAATGGAAGCTCTGGGAAGAAGCCTAACCCTTTCAACAGGGGGCAGGTGAACCACGTTAACGTGGAGGAGGTTGAAGCACAGCCAGATGCAGTAATAGGTAAGTTTTTGGTTAAGTCATTTACTACAATCATTCTTTTTGATACTGGTGCATCGCATTCATACATATCAAGGGGATTTGTGGATAAGTATAAACTTACTAGCAAAGTTCTTAGAGCACCTATGTTAGTAAGCTCGCCAGGAGCGGAGTATATGGAAAGCCAAGGATGTTTTCAGATGCCATTGACCATAGGAAGGCATTTTTTCCCCTTAGACCTGATAATTTTGGAGTCTCAAGGTTTGGATGTGATTTTGGGTATGGATTGGCTATCGATGTATGGAGGGAACATCGATTGCGCTAGTAAGTCGATTATTCTTACCACCCCAGAAGGAAGAAGGATATTGTCGAGTATGTATCAGTTTGTGATGTATGTCAGAGAGTGAAGGCAGAACATCAGAAGCCAGCAGGATTGATACAGCCATTGCCGATACCCGAATGGAAGTGGGATAAGCTAGACAGGGATTTTATCACGGGATTGCCCAGGACCCGTTCAGGCTATGACTCAATATGGGTTGTAGTCGATCATTTGACGAAGGTAGCTCATTTCATCCCAGTGAAGACCACTTACACTAGTGCTAAGTTGGCAAAGATATACATGACCAGGATTGTATGTCTGCATGGAGTTCCGAGGACCATTGTATCAGAAAGAGGAACCCAGTTTACCTCAAAGTTCTAGAATCAATTGCACGAAACTTTGGGTACCAGGCTAGAGTTCAGTACAACCTTTCATCCACAGACAGATGGACAGATTGAGAGAGTCAATCAGATTCTGGAGGACATGTTGAGAGCTTGTGCGCTAGATTATGGATCTAGTTGGGACGACAATTTGCCATATGCAGAGTTCTCTTACAACAACAGCTATCAAGCCAGTTTGAAGATGGCCCCTTTCGAAGCTTTGTACGGAAGGAGGTGCAGGACACCGTTGTTGTGGGATGAGGTTGGAGATTGTCAGTTGTTTGGACCAGATTTGATTAAAGAGTCTGAAGAGAAGGTTAAGCTAATTCGCGATAGACTCAAGGTAGCCCAGTCCAGGTAGAAGAGCTATGCGGATTCTAAATGCAAGGAGACAGTTTACGAAGTTGGAGACAAAGTTTATCTTCGTGTGTCCCCACTTCGAGGAGTTAACTGTTTTGGAGTTAAGGGAAAGTTAGCGCCATGTTTTGTGGGACCATACAAAGTTTTGGAACGTATGGGAGAAGTTGCTTACAAGTTGGAATTGCCCGAAGGATTGTCAGGAGTTGAAGATGTGTTCCAGGTTTCCCAGCTGAAGAAATGCCACGCAGAGATGGCTGATATTCCCCTGAGAGATAAAGTGCCACTAGAAGCGATTCAGTTGGATAGCGATTTGACCTATGAGGAGAAACCAGTGAAGATTCTCGAGTTTGCCAGCCGAGTCACACGCAACAAAGTTATCAAGTTCTGCAAGGTTCAGTGGAGCCACCATACCGAAGACGAAGCCACCTGGGAATGAGAGGAAGACCTACGGAAGGATCACCCTCACCAATTTTCTAGCCAACCCGAATCTCGAGGGCGAGATTCATCTTAAGGGGGGTAGGTTTGTAACATCCCAAATTTTCAATTTGGAATGTTATACATTAGATCATCATTGCATATCATATTTTATTGCATTTTGGCTTGATCTAGAAATTCTACGCAACTCAAGGACCCACGGAGAGAGTTGGGGATTTCGTTATTTTCATATCTGAGTTTTCTCAAATTTTGAAAAGAGGATCATTTGGTTTTACTTATTTTTCTTTTCTAATATTTCGAAAATAAAAATATATGAGAGGAGATAATATGACTTCTCCAAAATAAAGGAAATATTAGAGGAAAAATATTAGAATCAAATAAATGTTTTATTTGGATTTTATTGCAATTTTATTTGAATTAGAAAAATTGCATATTTTCAAAATTGCATTTTTAGGCCAAGAAAATGTTCATCTTGTTCTAAATATTTTATTTAGACGGTGAAAATTTGTTTTGGCATTTTTAGATTTTTATTTATTTTTCTAGAATTTGTTTTCGGCGGAAACGTATAAAAAAAATTGTGCGCGCCCGACTAGGCCAGCAGCCCAGCCGAGCCGGGCCGGCCTGGCCAGCTCCCGCCCCTGCCCGACCTACTTTGACCGGAGTCCGGCCGGAGCACGCCGCCGCCACCGAGTCCGGGGAGGACTCCTCCTCCTCGCCCCATTCCCCAAGCCGCCAGACCCCCTCTTTAAATACTGTAGCCCCGTCGCCTCACCACCACCCCGCCAACAACGTCGTCGCCGCCACCTCGGACCCGCGCCACCGCCCCGGAGCCCGACGCCGTCGCCTCACCGCCGCCCGTCGCCGACCCCGCCTCGGATCCGCCGCCGCCGGAGACGCCCCACCTCCCCGGAGATGCCGCCAGAGCCGACCGTCCCGATCGATCCACCGCCGGTTTTCTCCGGCTTAGGTAAAAACCGACCGGTTTTTATTTAAACCCTAGTTTCGTTTTTTAGATTAGATCGGTTTTATTTCCTGATTTAGTTATTTAGCGGACGTTCGTCCATACGTTCGTTTTAACGAACGGTGTTCACTCGTTAACCGCAGACAGCGAACGTTCGTTCGTTAGCCTGTTCGTCAGTTTTTCTTTTTCAAGGGTTTTTCCGTGATTATTTTCGATCACAATTTCTGCCCCAATTTCTGTTCTTGTTTATCTTTTCCCTCATTTATCGGAATCAGGCGATTCAAGCGCCTAGAGTTTCTTCTCGAAGCCCTCTTTCTGTTTAACCAACTTAAACAAGTTTTTGCTACTGTAAAATTTGACTTAAGTCCAGATTAGTAAACGGAGCTTGTTTCTTTCGCAGTTTGAGTTTCGTTACTTTGTTTGATTTGATTATTTTTGCAAACCGGAGTTCTTGAGTTGAAATTTCTGGTTAGATCTTTTATTTTAGTTTTACTCATGCTTCTAGTTGAGTGCTTATTCTATGCTTGTTTGTTTGCGATAGAGTACCCGGAGTGCGAAGCGTGCTACTACGAGTCTCTGGGTTTCATAGATCATTAGCAAGGCAAGTAACACTTTGATCATACCTCTTTACTACCCAGTTTTATTGCATTAGATCAATCCTCAAACAATTGCATGGTTAGGATCTGATTAATATGTGGGTTTTGGGAAGTAGATGAGGTAGTACCTATTGTCCCGTTTATTATCAAACCTTTGGGAGTTACTTCTACGTTGCTTATATTGCTATGTTATGCTTGTAGACGTGGATTGGGTGAGTGTATCCATGGCAGATGTGAGTATTGTTATTTAATGGTTAACTTAAGGTGGCTACTTTAATACACATCTGGGTGGATTGAGGCACATGGGGAATCCAGTGTTGCCTGTTTTTTTGGAAATCCCGGGGTACCGTGTGATTCTCCTATGGACCGCTACCCAGGTTTAAAGGGATCATAAGATTATTCATACTAGAAACTTCAGTGTGCAGCCACAAGCTATTATGGGCTCTAGCATAGTTGAGTAAGTTGCAAGACCTCTTTCAGTGGTGGGCTACTAGATGTAGGGGAAAGTAGGTGTAACTGTCCACCCGGAGTAAAGAGTTATTATTTCAGAAAGACTGTGTCTCGTTTCTCCGACCATGGATGTATTCGAGTCTTGTGGGGAAAAGTGCGCAAACCTCTGCAGAATGTACAAACTAATCATGGTTAGTTGTGTCCCAGGTTATGGATGTTTTGAGCATCTAGTTCTTGGATTGTCATGTGGATCTCATCACTCTTAATATAATTTGATTGGGTTTAATGATGATGCTTAATTGGGATTGAGTTGGGCGAACCTTCTCGATGTTTAACAACCACCATGATAGTTAAATAAAATTTATTCCTTTGTTGTACAGAAAAATTGGCTTTATGCAAAACTGTAACCATAGAGCTTTCCACCAGCCATATATGCATGTAGTGATAGCATTATTCTGTTCATTGCTCTCTTGTCTTACATTGCCAGCATATTCCATGTGCTGGCCCGTTTTGGGCTGCAATATTCATGTTGCAGACTTTTCAGACGACGAGTAAGGTGCCTTAGGTTGTGATCTATCACTCAGTGATGTCGTTGGAGTTGATGGACTCACTTTATCTTCCAAGCCTTCCGCTGTTATCGTTTTTAGATGGCCTTAAGCCATATTTATTGTAATAAGTTCTCTTTTGAGACATTCAATGTAATAAGTGTGTGATTGCTACTCTGTTATAAATCCTTCAAGTACCATGCGTGTCAGCATTACCGATCCAGGGATGACACTGATGCACAGTGATTAGACTGTTTGAGGTTTGGTCGCTACAGGGCGGGTCGCCAGCTCCAGTCGGGTCATACATCCGGCGGGTTACACCACGGGGTATATCCCGAACAGGCGTGGATTGGACAGTACAAAAAAAGCGTGTGACCGCAATTTAGTTTTTAGTCAACTAGAGTATGACCAATCTCGTACCTTAGTGTTGATCTCTTAGGGTATTTCATCAGATCAGAGATATGTGTCATTCTTAACATTGTGTGTTTTTTGCATCTTCAGCCACACCGTCTTCCCTCTCACCGGAGTTGCTCCAACAAGGGAAGCATACACCAAAAGGGAGCTATACACCCCACTCAAGAGTTCCCTGCCTCGAATGTGCCTACCCGACATGGACAACCACAACAACCGCAGCGCCATCGACAAGTCAACAGATGATGCTCACTCCTACGGAGGGCAACAAGATAGGTTCTTACTTGTGTGCAACATTTATGGCTTCACTATTCATCTAAGCATGGAAAATAGGTTATCACATGTCATTGTACATTCATGTTGATCTCTTAAGAGTCTTACTTCAGATAAGAGACTTGTTCAGGAGTTAACATTGTTCTGTAGTTATCATCCATCAACCAATGCTATCCCACAGGCTGGTGATTATACCCCTTCTAGTATTACCTATGTTGTTGTTCTTTAATATTTTAGTGTGCCATCTAGTTCATCTCGAGTACAAACAATACATATTTTGTAGCTATCGTTTGTGCTATCTCTTTAGTTTTTAGGCTTGTTGCTGCTAGTTAAGTCTAGTCCTACTGAGGGAGTTCCGGACTAGGGGGTGTCCGGATAGCCGAACTATCATCATCGGCCGGACTCCAAGACTATGAAGATACAAGATTGAAGACTTCGTCCCGTGTCCGTATGGGACTTTCCTTGGCGTGGAAGGCAAGCTTGGCGATACGGATATGTAGATCTCCTACCTTCGTAACCGACTCTGTGTAACCCTAGCCCTCTCCGGTGTCTATATAAACCGGATGGCCTTAGTCCATAGGACGAACAACAATCATACCATAGGCTAGCTTCTAGGGTTTAGCCTCCTTGATCTCGTGGTAGATCCACTCTTGTAACACACATCATCAATATTAATCAAGCAGGACGTAGGGTTTTACCTCCATCAAGAGGGCCCGAACCTGGGTAAAACATTGTGTCCCTCGTCTCCTGTTACCATCCGCCTAGACGCATAGTTCGGGACCCCTACCCGAGATCCGTCAGTTTTGACACCGACATTGGTGCTTTCATTGAGAGTTCCTCTGTGTCATCACCGATAGGCTCGATGGCTTCTTCGACCATCATCCACGACGTAGTCCAGGGTGAGACCTTTCTCCCCAGACAGATCTTCGTATTCGGCGGCTTTGCACTGCGGGCCAATTCGCTTGGCCAACTGGAGCAGATCGAAAGCTACGTCCCTGGCTGTCAGGTCAGATTTGGAAGTTTGAACTTCACGGCTGACATCCGCGGGGACTTGATCCTCGATGGATTCGAGCCACAGCCGAGCGTGCCGCACTATCGTGGCGAGCATGATTTAGCTCTGCAGCTGGACAGTACCCTGGAGGCCGCACTCGAAACCGCTCCGATCTTCAACTCGGAGCCAGCTCCGCAGATCGAGGACGGATGCCTAGACACCGCCTCGGGGGCTGCAACCTCTACGGCGATAGAGCCGAACACTGACCTTGTCCCTCATAAAGCTCGTGACTCCGAGGTGCCGGACTCCTTGCCGGACTCCAAACCTCCCGCGCCCCCCCCCCCCGATCGAATCCGATTGGGCGCCGATCATGGAATTCACCATAGCGGACATCTTTCAACACTCACCTTTCGGCGACATCTTGAGTTTGCTAAAGTATCTCTCGTTACCAGAAGAGCCCTGGCCGGACTGCGGTCAGGAAGGTTGGGATGCGGACAACGAAGAAATTCAAAGCCCACCCACCACCCACTTGGTAGCCGCTGTCGACGATCTAACCGACATGCTAGACTACGACTCCGGAGACATCGACGGTATGGATGACGATGCTGGAGACGACCAAGAACCAGCGCCTAACGGGCACTGGAAAGCCACCCCAGCTCACAACATATACATGGTGGATACACCAAAAGGAAGCGACAATGAGGAAAAACGGGACGTGGCGGAGGACAACTCCCCCAACAAACAAACAAAGCGGCGACGCAAGCGCCGCCCGAAGACCGGCATCGACAAAAATGGCACCCATACGGACCCGGCCCTAGAGCAGGGCGAAGCAGTGGATGATGCACATGTTAACAAGCAGCCAGCCGGACATGAACTGGACAAGCAACCCATCCCCGGCGAAGATGATCTCACATCACCAGAGCATATGAATCTTCATAAAAGGCTCGTCGCCACTGCAAGAAGTTTGAAGAAGCAAAAGCGGAAGCTCAAAACAGCGGAGGACGCACTCAGAATGAGATGGAGCAAAGTACTCAACACCGCAGATAAATATGGCACTAGTCACCAGACAAAGAGCTACCCGAAGCGCAAGTTGTTGCCCGAATTTGATGAGGAGGCCTTAGAGCCCCCGCAGTCAAAAAAGAAAGAAGCCGCCTGGCCGGATAGACGACCAGATGACAGGCCAAGAGCAACAAGGGGCGCCGCACACAAGCCGGCACACGATCAGCATAAAGATCCTCGGAAAAAGGATAACCCGGCCAGGTCTATCTATGGGCCAAAAAAGAAGACTCCAGGAAGTAACACAACCAGCCGAGCATTTGAAGACAACGGCACACCCAAATACAGGGGCGCCGCACACCCACTATGTTTTACCGACGAGGTACTGGATCATGGATTTCCAGCGGGATTCAAACCCGTAAACATAGAGGCATACGACGGAACAACAGACCCCGGAGTCTGGATTGAGGATTATATCCTACACATACATATGGCAAGAGGAGACGATCTCCATGCCATAAAATACCTACCCCTCAAGCTCAAAGGGCCGGTTCGGCATTGGCTTAAAAGCCTCCCAGAAAATACGATTGGAAGTTGGGAAGAGCTTGAGGATGCGTTTCGAGCAAATTTTCAGGGGACTTATGTCTGGCCTCCGGATGCAGACGATTTAAGTCACATAACTCAACAGCCCGGGGAGTCAGCACGCAAATTCTGGAACATGTTCCTCACTAAAAAGAACCAAATAGTCGACTGTCCGGACGCTGAAGCCTTAGCAGCCTTTAAACACAACGTCCGAGACGAATGGCTCGCCAGACACCTCGGCCAGGAAAAACCAAGAACAATGGCCGCACTAACAAGCCTCATGACACGCTTTTGCGCAGGGGAAGACAGCTGGTTGGCTAGATGCAGCACCAGCGACCCGAGTACATCCGAAATCAGGGATGGAAATGGGAAATCACGACGCAGAAAAGATCAGCGCTGGAATAAGGAAAATGGCCCAAATAGTACGGCGGTCAACGCCGGATTCAAAAGCTCTCGGCCGAACAACAAAACACTGCCCCTCAAGGACAACAGTGACGAGCTATCCAACCTAAACAAGATTCTGGACAGACTGTGCCAAATACATGGTACCTCCGGGAAGCCTGCAAACCATACCCACACACATTGTTGGATCTTCAAGCAGTCCGGCCGACTTAACGCCGAACACAAGGGGCTCGACACACCAAGTGAAAGTGACGAAACCCAAAAGAAGCGCTCCGGAAACCAAAAGACTTTCCCACTAGAAGTCAAAACAGTGAACTCACTTCATGTGATAACACACAGCGCGGCACCTGCTATACCAGGACACCGCCCGCAGACTGGGGATAGAACCCACCAAAATTCGCTATAGCAGCACTTCCTTCAAAGGAGTGACGCCAGGCCTTTTAAGCCAATTTTACAGGCTCTGTACCACTAGAGGCCGTGTTCGGTTCATCCGACAACCTCCGTCGTGGAAAGCTCACTCTGCATCGCCCCATTCAACAGTAGCCCTAAAGCGCTACTGGGGCGCGAAGCTTTTGCCTGCTTTAATGCAATACAACATTATGCGTCTCTTACGCTTAGAAATGCCCGGTCCACATGGCATAATCTCACAACTCTGAGTGTCACTCGACCACAGAGAATGTGCGACTGCTTCGACAGCCACACATTAATCAGACCTTGCAGGTCAAAGTCCCTGAAAAACGGGTCATTTAGACCTCGGACATGGTTAGACAAGTCCGGCGTAAGCTAACAAGGGGCTTCCCAGCCGCATACCCCCTTTTTTAGGGGGCCGCGCGCATAAATGATGAAAGCCAATAAAGCTCAACTTTCTTCATCTTCCAAATTATACTTTATTTTAATACAATTTTTGCACGATGTTTCTTAGAAACTAAGTCCTTCTCTTTTACAGATGAAGCACGTGCTACACCCGTCCAGGATACAGCACAACGGAGACACAGGCGCAGACGTGCAGTAGGGACCCGTTGCAAGGATTCTTTTCAGATTAAGACCCTGCGTAAACCTTTCTTACTGTCTCTTGTTGATACACATCCCCCGGTTTCCTACCAGAGCCGAGGAGGAGGCTGGCGTTTTGGCATCGGCCGCGTCAGAAGTTCCCGCCTGTACCTGGACACTAGGGGCTTAGGGCTTTGTTCGGCCCAATATCATAAAGACCGAACACCTCAGGGAGTGTTCGGCATCTCGAGTTAGGCCTTATATGCATCAGCTCCGAATCATGTCTTTGGTCAAATGTTGGGTTTGTCCGGCTCCTGTGTTTTGCTGCCGTACGTTCCGTATCATCGGCTAACGCGGCACCATGAGAACTACTACGATTGTGCCCCGGTTTGGCCGGAAGAGCACCTCAGTAGAGAAAGCCGAAAACTGACTGTCATGATCTAGCGAGAGACTGGTCAACCACTCGATCGACCATTGGAATGTTTAGAATTCCTCTGCTTTGACGAAGGACCGCTTCCCGGTCAGGCACATACGCGCCCCGAGTTCGGAGAAGCGCGGTGCCATCAGGGCTATATAGTAGCCCCACATTCAAGCTCCTATGGCTAAGTGAAAGTGATAAAGCATTATAGTCCGGTTGCCTAGTTTTCTACGCTATCACCTCCTTCAAAGGACCAAGACGTTGGATTAAGTGTGAAAAAGCGATTTTGTTTTTGCAAACACCCCTGCACCATGTGCGTGGGGGCTGAAGCCAAAGACTGCCATCTTTCAGATTATACATATATATACGGCCGCACAGGAGATAGTTCAATACTTGAACACACAAGTATAAAAAGTCATTGCATTATAAACATGATCTTAGAAATCATACATGTCATTCAAACATAACATCTTTCGAGCACTGCGACTCTATTATACGAGCGCCCTGCAGGACTTCCTCAAAGTAATGCTCGGTGGGGAATCGGCTTTTGTCCGAACCCCGGGATGCAACAGCGGTGGCATCCATCTCCGCCCAGTATGTTTTACCACGGACGAGAGCCATCCGTGCACCTTCTATGCATGCCGACCACTTCATTGCCTTAATATGCGGCACTGCCCCAAGGAATTGCTGCAACAAGCCAAAATAACTCTTCGGCTTGGGCCTTTTCGGCCACAGATCAGTGACCACATCCGTCATGGCCAGTCCGGACAATGTATTCAGCTCAGCCCACTCAACCAGCCGATCACTCAACGGAAGTGGACGCTCCGGACTATGGAATTGAGACCAGAAAAGCTCCTCCATTTCATGATCCTCCTGGCTTCGAAAGTGCACGACTGCGTCAGCCGCACTCGCCGCCAAGTCCAGATAAGGATCCTCCGCACCGTACAATCGGCCCAGCTAAGCATACTTCGGATCCGTGAACTTCCTACACAGCATAAAGGGCTTTCCAGCCACAATGTCTCCGACCTAACGCAGTTCCTCCTTCATAGCCCGCATCGCACTACGGGCATCCTTGGCTTCGGCATCGGCCTTCTTCAGGTCCTCTTGCTCCGCTCGGCGTTCTCCTTCAAGAACCTCCAGGCGGTCGGTAGCAACTTTTAATTTCATGGCCATTCCGGCCATCTCCTCCCTGCTTCGGCAGTGAGCGGCCTTCTCGGCTTCTAGCTCTTCCGCTGCCTTCAAGGCAGCCACCCCTCTTTTTCTGGCTTGCTCCTTGGCCCGAGCAAGTTCTGCTCGAAGGTCTTCCACAGCAGCAGCACCATCTGCATCAAGCATACAACCTGTAAGGAATGGGCATCAGCTCCCTTACTAAGCGACCGCGGCGCAATCACATACCTTGTGACTCATCAAGTCGTTTATTGACCAGCGAGATGTCCGCATCTGCAGCGTCGAGTTGCTTCTTCAGCTCGGCGAATCCATCAGTCCGGCTGGCCACCGAATGTTCCGCCACCTGCATAGGAAAGGCGATAGTTAATAACTGAGATTATGATCCTAGGCACGCTGCCGTTTGCGACAGCATACCAAGTCTCAGGGGCTAGTTTCTATACAGGGCGCACTTCATGTGCAAAACTGTCAATAGGTATGTCATTTTTGCGTACCTCAAATCCCGTCAGTAAACTTCCAATGGCCTCATACAACTGCTTTCGGCGGACGAGATCCTCTCAATCACATTACCCATTAATGTGTGGTGATCTTTCGAGATGGACGCCCTCTTAAGCAAATCCTGGAGCTCCACCGGCCGTACTCCAATGGGTGCCGAAATCTCCGGCCCCGCCGGACTCGGGGAGACCCTCCGCGATGACACCTCAGGGTCGTCCGCCCCGCGCGATGGGGCGGCAGATGGAGGCGTTTCGCTCTCCATCATCTCCGGACGAAGGTCTCCCGAAGATGAGCTGTGCTGAGATGGGCTGAGATCCGAACTACAAGGTAAAAACTTCGGTTACCTTTAGACATTAAGCAGGGGTGTCTAATAATTATAAAATCCCCCTTTTTACTTACGGCTCGTTAGAGGGATGATTCCTCCGAGGAGACAGTACGGCCGGGGCTCTTCCCGACGCAGGACCTTCCGGTACAGATTTCTTTCCCCGCTTTGAGGCCTTGGCCTTCGGGTCTTCGGAAGCGGTCCTCTTCTCCCCCTAGAAGGAGGGACTCTTGATTCCTCCCTTACTAAAAACCTCCTTGGCAGAGGTGACAGTTTCCCTGTGCCCCCCTTCACCCTCATTCGAAGGTGCAACCTCCAACATTTTGATTAACACGGGATCCTGTGTGGTCTCAGGGAGGGGGGTCGGACACCGTATCAGTTTTGCTTGCGCTATCCACTCCTGTCCAGGGATAGCTGGTTAAAAGGCAAGCTCACGATAAATAAATGGACGGTGTGTCCGGACACAGGGCTACTTACTTGAGTATCCGGGCGATTGCAGCTTAGGCCAGCGTCCTCGGTCAATTCTGGATGCGCCTCTTGCGATCCGAAGAACAGTTTATACATCTCCATGGGTGTCAAACCCATGAAGTGTTGAATAGCTCGTGGCCCCTCCAGATTAAATTCCCACAGGCGGAGGGGGCGACGTTTGCAGGGCAGTAGGCGCCGGATCAACATGACCTGTACCACTGCGACCAGATTGATCTCCCTTTCTTGGAGGCCTCAAATCCGGTCCTGCAACAGGGGGACGTCTTTGGGCGGCCCCCAGTCACGCCCCTTGTTGACCCATGACGTCAGCTGCTGTGGAGGGCCCGAGCGAAAGACGGGCGGCGGCTTCTGCCTGCTGCCCCGGGGAGCGGTGATATAAAACCACTCCTATTGCCACAAGCCGAGCTCCTCCTGGAAAGAGCCCTTGGGCCATGGAGCTTCGGCCCTCTTGCTTATAACCGCCCCGCCGCACTCTGCCTGACGCCCCTCAATCATCTTCGGCTCCATGTTGAAGGTTTTGAGACACAAGCCGAAGTGAGGGGTAGTGCGGAGGAAGGCTTCGCAGACGACAATGAATGATGAGATATGGAGGATGGACTCCGGAGCCAAGTCGTGGAATTCCAGCCCATAGCAAAACATGAGCCCCCTCACGAAGGGATCCATCGGGAAGCCTAAACCCCGATGGAGGTGAGACACGAACACGACGCTCTCTCCAAGCTTGGGAGGTGGGATAACTTGCCCTCGGGCAGGCAGTCTATGCGAAATCTCGTAGGTTAAGTACCTGGCGTCTCTCAGCTTTAGCACGTCCTCTTCCGTGACGGAGGAAGGCATCCACCGGCCTCATAGGTCAGAACCGGACATTGTCGAAGATCGAAGGTACCCGAATTTGGAGCCCTGGGTGTTGGAACTCGGGGAGAGGGGTGGATTCGATAGAGGATTGAATAAAAATAACGGGCCTTGGTCTCATTATAAAGAGGAAGAATACCAAGAGTCGTCCTCGTGACCGTTTGGAACCCGCCTTCGATGGAGGGGGCGTGGCGACGGGCGCGGTTGGGTTACCCACATCCGTATTGATGGGAATCCCGGAATAAGGGGAACACGATCTCTGCTTCGACAAGACATGCCAAGGAAACTGCTTCGCTAAACGCGCTGAGGTGGAACAATAAAAACAATTTGAGTAAATACTTGGAAGTGGTGTGACGTCACACCGCAGAATACGTCAGCAGATTGATCTTGTGTAATATTATTCTCTCCACGGTGGTACGTGGAATTTATTTTTGCAGAGCCGGACACTATCCTGGTGTTCACGATCTTCTATAAATTATTCAGAGGAGGAACCCGCCTTGCAATGCTGAAGACAATACGCGCGCCGGACTCGTCATCATTGAAGCCTGGTTCAGGGGCTACTGAGGGAGTTCCGGACTAGGGGGTGTCCGGATAGCCGAACTATCATCATCGGCTGGACTCCAAGACTATGAAGATACAAGATTGAAGACATCGTCCCGTGTTCGGATGGGACTTCCCTTGGCGTGGAAGGCAAGCTTGGCGATACGGATATGTAGATCTCCTACCTTTGTAACCGACTCTGTGTAACCCTAGCCCTCTCCGGTGTCTATATAAACCGGATGGCCTTAGTCCATAGGACGAACAACAATCATACCATAGGCTAGCTTCTAGGGTTTAGCCTCCTTGATCTCGTGGTAGATCCACTCTTGTAACACACATCATCAATATTAATCAAGCAGGACGTAGGGTTTTACCTCCATCAAGAGGGCCCGAACCTGGGTAAAACATTGTGTCCCTCGTCTCCTGTTACCATCCGCCTAGACGCACAGTTCGGGACCCCCTACCCGAGATCCGCCGGTTTTGACAGCGACACCTACCATTTAAGTCATCTCCTACAGGCACTCATTACATAATCTCACTACTAATTATCTTCCATGCATGTCAGATATTACCACACACACTGATATTGAATATCGAAACAAATCCACTAGAAGAACCTTGCGGAGCAATGTAATGGCCAATAAACTCGACGTCAATGATATGCAATATGATGGAACAGTTAAATGTAGTTCTTCAGAAGAGTTGCAGAAAGATGATGATTCCTATTCACCCCACAAGGTCCTTGCTCTAACTTGGCCCATGATATGGGCAGCATCATGCATATAATGTCATGTAGTGCACATACTCTGTTGCAATGCCATATGCTTAGCCTGCTGATCATACATGTGAATATGTCATGCCTTCTTGTTTTTCAGTACCTATTCCATTCATGATAACATGTTTTAAAATTCAAGTACTATCATTCTACTCTGTCGTATGCCATATGCTTAGTTTGGACATCATCCTTCTGAATATCTCATGCATTGTTATTCATCAGTATGTACTCCATCCATCTACCATACTATGTTTTTTTACTTTGAAATGTTGATCTGCTGTTTTGTTGCAATGCCATCTTAGTTTCCCCATCATACACGCATATGTTGCCTTCCACTTTTTCTGTACCTATTCCAACTATCATACAATTTTACATTCAACTAGTGTTTCTTTTACTCTATTGTCATGTCGTATCCCTAGCTCTTGCATCATACTCCCTCCATCTGGATTACATGTCATGGAAGTGGATAAAAATGGATGTATCTAGAACTAAAATACGTCTAGACACGTCCATTTATTTCTGGTTGGAGGGAATACATGTCAATATGTCATTCCTTTCTATTCTTCAGTACCTATTCCATCTCTCTGTCGTAGCATGTTTTATAATTGACGCACCATTCTTTTATACAAGGCATGCAAGGGGAAGACGGCTATGATAGAATCTGAAGGGCTACAAACAAGGTCTTTGCAGAAGATCCAAACTCTAGGAGATAGTAAAGCAACTCCAAAGCTCATAGATACTGCTTCATCACAGAGGAACCCAACTCCTCCAGATAATAACCAGATTCTAGTGGCCAAAGAACTACTCCGCTCCAGTCCAGCAAAAATATGTCAACTCCTTTCTAAGAAGCGTGTACGTATCCTCGCGTCATGAAATTTTATAGCATTCAAATCAAATTTTCTACATGTTTCTTACGCATCTCTCTTGTAGAAAATATGCTTAAAGGATATAAGATGTTCTAAACTAGGGTCGTGTTCGAGGAAAGTATCTTGCAGGAATGTTGTGTGCTCCAATGCTGATGCAAGTACCTGTTGTATATCACTATATTTTTACATCGGCCTGTATTTTCTTAAGTAGCATCGACGTGAATCCAACCTTCAGTACCCTACACCAATTATCTGATCTAAATTTACTTGTAGAAAAATGTATAATTAAAGGAACCAATGTCATTTTTTGTAAGGAAAACTGCATCATAGTTTTGCATATTGAGCGCATGATTGTACTATCAGATATCTTGCACATTACTAAAATGTAGTGTTGCAGTCTGGTTGCCCAATCATTCATTGTGTCAATGTTGCTTTCCTATTACCTTACCTGGCTGATGATAGCAGTGCCATATTGTGTTAATTTGGTGTAGGTTGGTGTGCTCTGCTTGCCCAAACGTTCATTGTGTCAATGTTACTTCCCTACTATCTAACCTGGACAATGATAGCAATGCTAATGTGTTAATTTGGTGCAAGCTGCTGAAGATAAGAAGAAAAACTTTGAAGACACCAAAGGCAACCCCATTGTTTTTCTCCAATAAATATAGTGCATGTAATATGGAAATAACTCTTGATTAATCTGTTTAGTTCTCCTCCTAATTTTTGTTATGTTGCAGTGGTTGAGACATTCTCCACTACAATGATACAAGCCTGTCAAAATTGCCATTTGAATCTGTTCAGTTTCCTCTATCTTGAATCCAATGGAAAAAATGTTTGTTTGTGAACCAATTATTGGCTAAAGCATGATGGAAATCGTGGAGGAATTAGAGGTGCACATTCTTATGCAACAACAATTGATCGATGCTTTCAGAGACAGTATAACAAAGAAGAAAGAACTTGCTCGCACGCTGATGGGCGTCATCTATGCTGAGGTTGCAGATTGTGAGGTTGTAGTTCCTTAAGTTCTATCCATTTATTTGCACTCGCATCAATCTTTGATTACCTAGTGGATGTAATTTCCTATAATATATGCTTCGATGTGCTATGTTTTTCCTTTCATGTCGTACACTTGCTTAGCGTAGCTCGCAATCTAGCTTTCTGCGTCGAAACTCAACTGGTCGCTAACAAGGCAAGAAAAGCAGTGAAACTAATAACTAGAACGAACAGACGTGGGCCATTCATCAAGGGGAGCAACCCACTGCCCATAATGCCCCCCTAATGGGCTCGTAGTTATTAGCTGGGCCAAAATGGTCTTGGGCCTTTGATTGACCGGATTTGGCCCCGTCCATAAATGGTCCTCATAATAGGCTCAAAGTAATAGCTGGGCCAAAATCGACTTTGGCTAATTGGACCTACAACCAAGTTCAAAATTTAGTGGGCCCAATTAGTTGACGGGTCGTTAACAGGCTGAAATCTCTATTGGGCTGCAATAATTAAATGAGCCAACGGTCCTTAGCAGACCGAAAATAGACTACATTAATGCTTGGCCTAGTTCCCTGTCGGGCCATTAACAGGTCAAAATCCAAGCGGGCCATAAGTGGGCCGATTAACAACACGGGTCATTAATAGGCCGATAGTAAGGTTAGGCTGGAATTGTGCCTCGGTGACATGGGCCGCTAAGAGGGCCAAATGTCAAGTCGGATTGTAAATGCCCAACTCATTTGTGGGCCATTAACAGGCCCAAAGACACACCGGGCTAGAATTGGACCATGAAGAGCATGGGTCATTAAGAGGCCAAAAGTTAGGTCGGACCGTAAATGCCCCAACTCCTGTATGGGCCATTAACAGGCTAAAAGACACACCGGGCTGGAAATTGGCCCAACACTTGAATGGCTCGCTAAAAGGCCAAAAGACGTTCATCCTAAAAATTGGCCCATCCCTAGAATGGGCTGTTAACACGCTGAAATTACCTCGAGCCGCTATTGAGCTCAAATATATAGCAGGCTATTAACGGGCTTGAACTAACGATGGCCTGCAATGGTGTCAAATAGTTAACGGGCCATTGACGGGCCGAATTGGCACAACTCGTATGGGCCAGACACAAGTAGGCCCTAAATGGGTCGGCCTGCTAATTTTGACCGGGCCGACCTTTTTAACCTAAATGGGCCACTGTTGGGCCATGCCATGTGTTGACGTATCATAGGCGCCTCCCGTCCATTGAATGGATGACATCTGTCCTAACCCTGAGTTGACACGTGGTTCCTCTGGCCAATGAAAAGTTTACATGTCGAAAATCCCCATTGGTCAAGGCTGTTAGCGAGTTATCGGATCCAAACTGGAACCTGTTAGCTTAACGACGACCTGTTATGGTGGATGTCATGTGTCGGTTACCCTTGACGAAAACATTTCCATGACACGCCATTTATCTTCATGGAAGTGGACACTTCAGTGATGATAATTTGAGTATTGTCATGGAACACTTCTACCACATCACAGGTATGGCTATCTTCATTCTGTCATAAAATCATCATGGATGTACATGCATGACATAAAACATGACCTGCTGGGTAGTGGGCCCCTCGAAGCCCATATTGACATGAGACCGACACCAAAAAAATCCTATAAATACAGAAACCCCCAAAAATAACCCTAGATGAGAAGTTCCACCGCTGCAAGCCTCTGTATCCACGAAAACTCAATCGGGAGCCTGTTTCGACACCCTGCCGGAGGGGGAAATCATCACTGGAGGCCATCTTCATCATCCTGATGTCCACCTTGATGGGGAAGGAGTAGTCCACCCTCGAGGCTAGGGGTATGTACAAGTAGCTATGTGTTTGATCTCTCTCTCGCTTTCTCTCTCTCTCTCTCTCTCTCTCTCTCTCTCTCGTGTTCTTGATTTGGCACGATCTTGATGTACCACGAGCTTTGTTAATATAGTTGGATCATATGGCGTTTTCCCCCTCTCTATCTTCTTGTGATGAATTGAGTTTTTACCTTTGAGGTTTCACTATTATCGGATGTAATACTTTTATGGATTTGAGAAAACTTGATGTATGTCTTGCATATGAATACCCATGGTGACAATGGGGTATTATACTGATTCACTTGATGTATGTTTTGGCACTCTACTCATTGATTCCCAAGGTGACATTGTGGTAATCTATGCATAGGGTTTGATGCATGTTTTCATCCTACTTTCTCCAGTAGAAATCTTGGGGCACAGTTTGAAGTTCTTTGTGTTGGATTGAATATTATGAATCTGAAGTTGTTTGATGCATATCGGATAATCAACTAACGGATACTTGTGGCGACATTGGAGTATCTAGGTGACATTAGAGTTGGTTGATGTGTATCATATGGTGTTATTTTAGCATGAACTCTTGGGTTGTTTGTGACACTTATAGGAATAGCTCGATAGATTGATCAGAAAGTGTAACTTTGAGGTGGTTTCGTACCCTACAAACAATTTCTTCTTATGTTCTCCTCTAGATAACAACTTTGGAGTGATTCTTTATCCACATTGAGGGATTCTTATATGATTCAATTATGTTAGCACTATTAAGAGATTGCATTAGTGAAAGTATGAATGTGAGGCCTTGTTTCTAAGCATTGCAATACCGTTTGTGCTCCGTTTTATCACTTGCTACCTTGCTGTTTTTATATTTTCAAATTACAAAAACCCATATCTACTATCCATACTACGCTTGTATCACCATCTCTTCGTCGAACTAGTGCACCTATACAATTTACCATTGTATCTGGGTGTGTTGGGGACATAAGAGATTTCTTGTATTTGATTGCAAGGTTGTTTGAGAGAGAACATCTTCATCCTACGCCTCCCACAGATTGATAAACCTTAGGTCACCCACTTGAGGGAAAATTGCTACTGTCCTACAAAACTCTATGCTTGGAGGCCAACACGAGTCTACAAGAATAAAGTTGCATCCTAGACATCAGGGCCCTTTTGTGCAGCCGCCATCCAAAAGCCCCCCTCACCCCTTCATTCCACTATAAATAGAGGTGGATAGGTCTCTCCATCTCATCTCATTTTCTCACCACAAAGGCATGCAATGATCTGCCTCTCTTTCTCTCCCTCCACGAATAGTTTCGTTATGCCACAAGGCTGCCTATTCTCTTGTAGGGAATAGTTTTGGTGTGCGAAGCGCTACCAGGTAGGTGACACCAGATGTGTGCAACACGGTAGAGGGGTCATGTTCGATCTTCTGTTTGAGGGAGAAATCCTTGTGGTTGGAAGGTTTTTAATTCCTAGTTACAGGGATCTACACCAGCAATCTTCACTGATTCTCTTTCCACTACTATGAGTTGGTAATGATCCGATCAAATCTTATATGCATCTTCATAGTGGTCCTAGGCTTGTACGTAGTGATACATCTCCAACATATCTATAACTTTTTATTATTTCATGCTATTATATTATCAGTCTTAGATACTTTACATGCAATTTTATATCATTTTTGGGAACTAACCTATTAACCTAGTGCCTAGTGCCTAGTGCCTAGCGCTAGTTTTTTTTTGCTTGTTTTTGGTTTTATAGAAAATCTATACCCAACAGAGTCCAAACATGATGAAAGTTTTTGATGATTTTTTCATGAACATAAGAGACCCTAGAAGCTTCGGGGGAGGACCAGAAGACCTACAAGGAGATAGCAAGGCAACAGGGTGCGCCCGAGGGGGTAGGACGGACCCTTGTGGCTCCGTCTGACCTAATTCCAGAGCTATAAATTCCCAAATGTTAGAAAAACCTCAGAGCATCCACCAAAACAATTTTTAGCTGCCGCAAGTCTCTGCTCTTCCGCGATCCCATCTGGAGGCCTTTTCTGGTACTCTGCTGGAGGGGGAATCGATCATGGAGGGCTTCTACATAAACCTTGCCGCACCTTCGGTGATGTGTGAGTAGTTCCCGCAGGACCTATGGGTCCATAGTGATTAGCTAGATCTCTCTCTCTCTCTCTCTCTCATCTTCATTATAATGTTCTCCTCGAAGTTCTATTCGATGTAATCTTCTATTGTGGTGCGTTTGTTGGGATCTGACGAATTGTTCGTTTATAGTCAGATTATTCATTGAAAGTAACTGAGTCTTTTCTAAACTTTATTATGTGTGATTTTTATAGCTATGTAATGCTTTCCAATCTATGAGTTCTGTTTTGGCCAAGTTGACGAGCAGATCTTCAGCGAAAGTGGTGCGTATTAGTAGGTTAAATCTCGCGGTGTCCTCACCCAATGAAAAAAGGGGTAGCGAGGCACGTATTTATATTGGGGACAATCCCAACGCAGCTCACAAGTAGCACATAGTTTTTTTTGTTTTTTGTTGCGTTGCCTATAAACCAAAACCCCAACCCCAACCCCCACCAAGAAGCAAAAACTCAACTAAAACCCCTCTACCTCGTGTTGCATCTCCACACACTCCTCACTTGTTCCTGGTCTATGGATTTGACCAACGAGTTAATTGACTTCCGATTGCTAGCTCACTAATCAATGGATTCCCTCACGACGTCCACGACCTAGAGATGGGGTCTCTGCTCCATACTCTACCTCTTCCTCTTCTTTGCAAGCCGACTCCTTGGCTCCTGTCCCATCTTCCTGGCACTACCTGTCGGATATCGGGTTCCAGCAAAACCCTTAAGGTTCGAACACTGGGATGTGCACGAAGATCTCTCCCTACCGAAACACGCCCTCAGCCTTGCCGTGATCTCTAAGCTAGATCGATGAACAACACAAGAGACACAAGCTTTATATAGGTTCGGGCCACCGTTGTGGTGTAATACCCTAATCCTGTGTGTGGTGTGGTGGATTGCCTCTTGGGCTGATGATGAATAGTACAAGGGAAGAACAGCCTCGCGAGGAGAGGTGTTCTTGTGCTTGGTGGTGTGTAGATGAACTAGGTTCAGATCCCTCTCTACTGTGGTGGCTAGGCCTATTTATAGAGGCCCTGGCCCTCTTCCGAAATATTGAGCGGGAAGGGATTCAACAACGGCCATTTTGAAAGGGGACAACTAGTACAAGCTATCCTGACTAAAGGTGGTCTTCGCCTGCCAAAGGCACTGGTGATGACGCCGTCTTGGGCTCCACGGTGACCTCCGTCCTGCCGCTCTGCTGGTCTTGGTCTCATTGCACACATACGGAAACCTTTGCCTGATGCCTCGGTACTCCATGCCTGCGCTTGCCCCATTTGTACCAAAGAAGAAATGAGGACACTGCGTGGGCTGGCGCCCGCCTGGCGCTCGCCTGGTCTTGATCGTCATGGCTTGCGTCATGGGCACCTCGCATGGTACCCTTGCGTTGATCTCTCCGCCTCCTCGCGAGCCTGCCTGGTGAGGCCGTTCCTGAGGAGGCCTTGTGTCGTCCGCCCCACGAGGCTTGGCCCCTTGCAAGGGTCTTGAGTGTTGGTTGATGAAGACGGGCCATATTGGGCCACTGGCTGGGCCGCGCTGCAGGCCGCAGGCAGGCAAGTCTGGGGACCCCTGTTCCCAGAACACCGACAGTAGCCCCCGGGCCCAAGGCACGCTAGGACTTGGATGAGCAGTGAAGCCAAAGGGCAAGTGTGGAGCTCCGTGTGCCCTTACAGCCTGCGGCCTTGGTCGATGCGTGGCGATTGATTGGACGTGGGCGTCTCCGCTTCCCCAGCTGCCTCGGCAACTGCCCGACTTGACGAGTCCCTGCTACATGCAAAAAGAGTCATCATTACCTGCGATCGTGGAGGTCGACGGTTGGCCTCCCTTGGGCTATAAATACGGAGGGGCGGGGGCCCCCTATTGTCCATCTCTTCCCTCTCCACCTGCTTCTTCTTCCTTGCTCCATCTCCATCTTCAACACCATTGGCACCGATCCGCAGATTCTCAGCCAAAGAGAAGGGGAAGGCTCCCCGGGAGGGACCTGATCCGCTCCTGCCGAAGAAACGGCCAGTCCCATGCCGCCGCGACGAGGTTGCGAGGCCGGGGATGACGAGGCCTTGGTGCAAGCAGCCACCTCCTTGGTTCCCATTACCCCTGTACGCCTGGGTCGAGGGCCCTGGACAAAGGAACGGCGAGTGAGCCGCCCACGCCGCGGACGCGGTCGCCGAGCGGTGGCGGCGCGTGCCGTCGCTACTGGAGTCCACGCCGTGGAATCCTCTCGCGAGCTCGTGCTGCACGCGGCGATGCCTCCAAGCACCTGGATTCGCTTCCCTTTGTTCTTCGCAACCGAGATGCCACCGAGGGGGCCTCTTGAGCTTTGGCTGCAACATGCTGGCTGCGGTGGTCCGGCGACCGGAGCGGAGGTTGAAGTCGTTGCCCTGGGCAAGGTCTTCATGACCTGAGGCTGGGGCGAGGTCGCCCGGGTCTGCCGAACGGGGGGTGCCCTTGTGATTCATTTTGAATATGATGGCGCCTCCTTGATGCTCTTAAAGGTCTTCGACGCAGAAGGCCGCCACCTGGAGTGCTGCCCCAGAGGAGGCAGTTAGGACATCAAAGTGGCAGGGGCTAGGCCTGCCATTCGCTTCCCCAACGGCTTCTCCGGCAGTAGCAACAATGCTTGGGAGTCCAGTGACCCTCCCGAGTTCTTCGCGACTCCAGAGACGAGCGACGACAGCTACGTGCCTTCGAGCTCACGCGGCACTCGAAGCAAGGCGGCTGTATCAGGCCGTCGCCGCAGCTGATCTGGATGGGGTTGGCACCGGCCTCCCGTGGCCCACTGTTGATGATGGCGCCGCCATGGAGGTGCGGGTAGTTAGGGCTCCTTAGGATTCTCGTCTTTTGTTCCCTGTGAGGAATCCAGAAAACACCCCGTGGGGGCATGTAAAGGGTCTGTGATGTATTTTCTTGGTGCAATCCTTATCATGAAATCATGTGAATGCTTGTCCTGTCCCGGCTCGGTTCCCCCTTTCTAACCTCGCGACGACTTGGTGCTCTACGCTGACAGGTCCTGGTCCCCAGGCAGGCTTCAGCCGTCACTGGTATGCCAGGTCGCGATGTCGTGGTCAAGGCCTGGAGGTGAGTGGCCCGAGGTCCAGTAAGAGGCCTTGAGGCGCGATGCTCAGGAGGTCCCCTTTAGCGCGCAAGCAGCTGCCGAGAGGCAAGAAAGGAAGGCAACATTGCCGTCACAGAGCCGCATCAAGTGAAGATTATGGGCTGCATCGATTAGCTGATCTAGGCATGAAACTTATCTTGATGATATGGAGTTGTTCCCTCGCGTTGTGCCAGACTTGTACGTAGGGAGCTGTTGCGCAACTAGGTTAGGCCCTCGCGAGTTTTCCCATTCTTCCCCACACTCTCCTTCATGCTCTGCGTGCTCAGGTCCCGGCCCTCGAGCGAGCTCAGCCGCCGCTGGAATGCCAGGTCACGGTGCCGTGGTCAAGGCCAGGGGGTGAGGGCTGGAGAGCCAGTAAGAGCTCCTGAGTCGCGATGCTCAGGAGCCCCCCTTTTAATGCACAAGCGAATCACGTGGGAAAGAGAGAGAGAGAGAGAGAGAGAGAGAGAGAGAGCTCGTGGTGCCACCCATGATAGACCCGAGGAGGTTCCTGTAAACCAACACAAGAAAAGCACGGGATTGCCATTATGATTGCCGGCTGGCCATTGGTTGCTTCGAGGGAGTGGTGAGGGCACTAAGGGTCTGGTGAGGTGACGCGTGCGAGGCTGCCGCGGGCCAGAGCTCGACCACTCAGATTTGTCGATGTTGCAGGGACGGACCCATGTGCAAGCGCTGTGCCAGCGCGAAGGACTCCAGTGGTAGATGTCAATCGGGCAGGCGATAATCATAGGCAGGTTAAGCATGAAAAGCAAATCAGCTTAGGCAAATGCAGGAGGGATACATGCCACTGGGTCAGGCCCGAGCGGCTTGGGGATGATGCAGCCCGAGGGGTGCCCCCAGCAAGGTAAACTAAAGACATAAGCAAAAGGGATACATGCCGCAGGGACGGACCCATGCGTCCTGAGAATGATGCAGCCCTGAGGGTGCTCCCAGCTGAAATGAACTCGAAAGATGTCACCTGGTACCATTGTAGAGGGGGTGTTGGAGTAGCTGAAGATGCGCGGTGAAGAGGCTGACCCTCACGATCAACTAGAGCCCTGAGCCTTGGGAGGCTCTGGGGACCCAGGCGGTTCCTCGAGGACCATCTCCATCTCTGCTAGGACCGCGTGGTGCCTGGCCTCCTGAGCCGCCAGAATGCTCCACATATGGCACTGGTGGGTGGCAGCCGCGTTCGGCAGGCTGAAAGGCATGCGAACATAGCTGCGCAGCGGACCCTCGCAGCATCCCACATGCGAAGGCCAGAGGCGCTCCTGAGATGCGGCTCGGTTGAGCCCTGGGACATCGATGCAGAAGCGCAGCCCACCATCCTCGCCTGGATGGGGAGCTATGCTAGGCAAACGACGATTGCCGCCTATGGCTCTTGCTTCCTGAAACTCCTGAGTGGTCTTGGTGATGAACTCCTGAGGGTTGGGTTTTCCTCGCCCTGTGCCTCCCTTGTGATTTTGGCTAAGTCTGAGGCCCTCCAGAAGAGAGCCCCCGAGCCCTGCCCGAGGAGGGCGCCGCGTGCGCCTTCCTATGCGATGGAAGGAGGCGCCCCTTGCACGGGCGTGTATCCTGATGCGGCACCTCTTGAAATGCCAACCTCCTGAGGCCTTGAGCTGAGCGGTGTCTTCTTCTTCTTGGGGACCGCCTCAGGAGAGTTCTCCCCCTTGCTGTCCGGGTCCTCGATTGATGCAGCTTGGAAGGTGTGCTCGAGGGAGCACACCGCATCTTTTTCCTCGCAGGGGACCATGATGATTCCGCCACTTCCTGGCTCTTGAGGACGTTGTAACCATGGTGGGTCACCGCCATGAACTTGGCCAGGGCTGGATACCCGAGGATGGCATTTTATGGCAAACGGATGTGGGTGACGTCAAAGTCGATGAGCTCAGTGTGGTAGTTGTTGCGCTGTCCGAAGGTGGCAGGGAGGCGGACCTACCCTATCGGGGTGGTGGAGCCGTCAGTAACTCCTGAGAAAGGCTTGGTAGGCTGAAGTCGATCATATGGCACTTGAACGTTGTTGAACGTCTCAACGGATAGAACATTGAGCCCTGTGCCGCCATCGATGAGGGTCCTGGTGACTTGCATGTTGCTGATGACTGGGGAACAAAGCATCAGGAGGACGCCAGCGGTAGCCGCACACTTGAGTTGACCTGTTGAGCTGAAGGTAATGGTGCACTTTGACCACCTGAGCGGGCGCGTGGCCTCAAGCCTAGGAAGGACTGCATTCACCTTGCGAGCAAACTGCTTGAAGATGCGCTGAGAGGCTGGGGCCTGAGCTCCACCCAAGATGCAAGCGATAGCACGTGGCTCCTGGAAGCCCCTAGCCCCCTCGTCCTGGTGATGGTCGTCATTCCTTCTTGGTGGCGGTAGTAGAGGAGGAAGGCCTGCGTTGCCCCACGGGCGGTCCTCGCGAGGCTGATCCCTCCAAGCGCCCTCACGAGGCTGGTCCTGCCAGCGATCCTCACGAGGTCGGTCATGCCACTCCTGGCGAGGGCCATGGTCGTCCCATCGTCCTCCGTCTCGTCCTCCTCCTCGGTCGTAGCCCTGGTCTTTGCGCTCGGGGCGTCGACCGAAGCGTCCTTCTCGAACGACCATGAGCTCTTGGCACTCATTGGTGTTGTGGGTGTGGAGGTTGTGGTAGGTGCAGAACGGTCGGCTGCCCTTGGACGACTCCAGCTAGTCCCTGCCACGCTTCGTGTCTAGCTCTGCTGCGAGCACGGCTGCTCCGGGGATCTTGAGGCGGGCGATGTTGAAGCACTGGATGTATTTCTGCTGGGTCTCTCCAGGCTGTTGCTTGATGCGGCACAGGTCACCCACGGCTGGGGGGCGGTCGCGAGTGCCGTGGAAGTTGGCAATGAAGTGGCTACGCATCTCGTCCCAGGAGGAGATCGAGCTGGGAGGCAGGTTCGGGAGCCAGGTCTGGCACCATACATGAGCGCACTGGGAAACCAGTTCGCCATGACCTTCTCGTCTCTGTTGGCCGCCTTGATGCCCAGCTCATAGAGCTGCAAGAACTCCGCGGGGTCGGCAGTACCGTCGTAGCGAGGAGGCAGGTCTGGCTTGATCTTGCCCGGCCAGGCGATGCTTCGCAGCTCGGTGGTGGAGGCACGGAAACCTGCTGTGGGCACCAGAGCCCTTTGCTGATGCGGGGCTTGCTCCTGAAGGTACCCGCGCACTGCCGCCAGGGGCAGCACGGGATCTTGGTGCACCGGGACGCGGTCTTGTCATGCTGGTGCAGGGAGCACGTGAGCATCTTTTTGAGGTCGAGGGATTTCTTGGCAGCTTCTTTCTTGTCGCGTGGGCGCTGGATGCGGTGGGTCACGTCCAGGGGCTGCGCACCTGGGAGCCAGGGCACCTTCTTGGTGGAGAGGTGGCGGAGGCGCTCCTTGAGCCATGTCGCCCATGCATGACGGAGGGTGAGGTAGCGAGAGGGACGGCGCGGGAGAGCCCACTGCGGCGCTGACGAGCTCGGTGATGCGAGCAAGCCATTCTTCATAGAGGTCGTTGACGGAGCGGTAGTGCAGGAGCTCACGTGCCAGGAGAAACACGGCCTCCCACGGACGCGACGAGCATGGGACGACGAACCAGCTGGGGTCAGCGATGGAGTGGCGGTGCGGTCTTCCCGCCGCACTGAGGGGTGTAGGGAAGATGCTTGCTGCTTGTTCCCCGCCGGGCCGGTGGCGGCGTTGGCGGCAGGCGACGGAAAACAACGAGGAGGCCCGCCGATGGGAGCCGTCTGGGTGACGCGCGCAGCGAGAGCAGCCCTGCGCTCGGTGCGGGCTCAGCGAGCATCTGCCATGGATGCGATGAAGCGGTAGGACGCAGACCAGCGGAAAGAAGATTTCAGCGCACCCCTACCTGGCGCGCCAAATGTTGGATATCGGGTTCCGGCAAACCCTTAAGGTTCGAACACTGGGGTGCACACGAAGATCTCTCCCTACCAAAACACGCCCTCAGCCTCGCCACGATCTCTAAGCTAGATCGATGAACAACACAAGAGACACAAGATTTATACAGGTTCGGGCCACCATTGGGGTGTAATACCCTACTCCTGTGTGTGGTGTGGTGGATTGCCTCTTGGGCTGATGATGAATAGTACAAGGGAAGAACAGTCTCACAAGGAGAGGTGTTCTTGTGCTTGGTGGTGTGTAGATGAACTAGGTTCGGAGACCTCTCTACTGTAGTGGCTAGCCCTATTTATAGAGGCGCTGGTCCTCTTCCCAAATATTGAGCGGGAAGGGATTCAACAACAGCCATTTGGAAAGGGCACAGCTAGTACAAGCTACCCTGACTAAAGCTGGTCTTCGCCTGCCAAAGGCACTGGTGATGACACCGTCTTGGGATCCACAGTGACCTTCGTCCTGCCACTCTGCTGGTCTTGGTCTCGTTGCACTGATAAGGAAACCTTTGCCTGATACCCCGGTACTCCACGCCTGCGCTTGCCCCCTTTGCACCAAAGAGGAAACAAGGACACTGCGCGGGCTGGCGCCCGCCTGGTCTTGATCGTCATGGCTTGCGTCATGGGCACCTCGCGAGGTACCCCTTGCCTTGATCTCTCTGCCTCCTCGCGAGTCTGCCTTGTGAGGCCGTCCCTGAGGAGGTCTTGTGTCGTCCGCCCCGCGAGGTTTGGCCCTTCGCGAGGGTCTTGAGTGTTGGTTGATGAAGACAGGCCATACTGGGCCACTAGCTGAGCCGCGCTGCAGGCCGCAGGCAGGCAAGTCTGGGGACCCCCGTTCCCAGAACACCGACACTACTGTCGTGGGAGCACTTCTCCATGGTGCAGCAGCACGCCCCCTCGATGACGCATGCACCCCCTTGTGCCACTGCTTACCATGACCATGACTACATGTCGCCAGCGCCGGACACTGGCTCCAAAGATCTTGCCAGGGAGGAGGAGGAAGACGAGTAGCTAGAGATGGTGCCTGCACCGGCATCGACGTAGGAGGACGGTGATGAAGAGGGAAGGTAATGCAACGTGTTCGACCGGAGGTGGGTGTGTACCCGGCAAGGTACCCGCTTTACAGGACGACAAAGTGCATGTTCCTCAAAGACCAGGTCACTTTCCAGAGGAACGATCAGTTGGATTCCGGGTACGAGCAATGGTGGCGACAGCCGAGGGGATGCACGAGATTAGACGGCTCGTAGTCGCTGAAGTAGTGCCAGAACAGGCAGCTTGTGTTCGTTGGTGACTCGCTGAACTAGAATATGTGGGAGTCACTAGCCTGCATCCTCTACACGTTGTTGCACGAATGGTCGCGGACGTGCATCCAGGATGTCAACTCCGAGTATCAGATCTTCTGCGCCACGGTACGTCTTTGTCCACTCATCGCTTATTAAGACCGTTATTAGTGTCACTCGTCAGAATCACTTCAGAAATATGTCTTCTCCGTGTGTCATGTCGTTTAGACACCATTGGTCTAGTATATCAGTTTTTTAGCGAAAATTTCTCTTGGAGGCTGTGCTCCATGGAGGCCTCCATTTGCAATTTTAAAATTGATCAAAATTAATATTTCTAAGTTTCAAAAAATTTGTAAAAATACATATGTACATGGAGGCATAGCACACATGTGTGTAAATTTTCAGGACGAAATGCGTTGAAATGAGGACTGCAAAAAAATGTGAGGTTGTTGAGCACATGACACTATTCATCCTCAAAGTCCATGAATTTATCTTTTTTGTACAGGTCGTATTTCAACATATTTCATTATGAATTTTTACACACATAAGCATCACATGTTTGTCTACTTGTAGAATTTTTTCGGATTTTTTTGAAACTGGAAAGTTTAAACTTTGAATTTTTTAAACATTTCGGCCTCCATGGAGGCCGAGCTCCAAAATGCCCCATGATAACCCACAAGTATAGGGGATGGCAATAGTTTTTGAGGGCAGAATATTCAACCCAAATTTATAGATTCGCCACAAGGGGAGCCAAAGAATATTTGAAGGTATTAGAAGCTGAGTTGTCTATTCAACCACACCTGGAGATTAATTATCTGTAGCAAAGTGATTAGTAGCACGGTAGTATGATAGATTTAATGATAGCAGCAGTAGTAACGGTATCAGTAACAGTGATAGTAGTGATATTGTAGCAGTAACGATAGCAGTAGCAACAGTAGTAACTTAGCAAGAACAATATAAGATAAATTTGTAGGCATTGGATCGGTGACACGTTGGATGATATTCATCATGAGACAGTTATAACCTAGGGTGATACAGCACTAGCTCCAGTTCATAAATATAATGTAGGCATGTATTCCGTAAATAGTCATACGTGCTTATGGAAAGAACTTGCATGACATCTTTTGTCCTACCCTCCCATGGCAGCGGGGTCCTATTGGAGACTAAGGGATATTAAGGCCTCCTTTTAATAGAGAACCGAAACAAAGCATTAACACACGGTGAATACATGAACTCCTCAAACTACGGTCATCACCGGGAGTGGTCCCGACTATTGTCACTCCGGGGTTGCCAGATCATAACACGTATTAGGTGGCTATAACTTGCAAGATCGGATCTAGAACATGGATATAATGGTGATAACATAAATGGTTCAGATCTGAAATCATGGCACCCGGGCCCAAAGTGACAAGCATTAAGCACGGCAAAGTCATAGCAGCATCAATCTTAGAACATAGTGAATACTAGGGATCAAGCCCTAACAAAACTAACTCGATTACATGATGAATCTCATCCAACTCCTCACCGACCAGCGAGCCTACGAAGGAATTACTAACTCTCGGTGGGGAGCATCATGTAATTGGCAATGGAGATGTGTTGGTGATGACAAAGATCGAAGACCCCCCTCTTCGGAGCCCCAAACGGACTCCAGATCTGCCTTCTCGAGGAAGAACAGGGCTTGGCGGTGGCTCCGTCTCGTGAAACACGATAATTCTTTCTCCCTGATTTTTTCTAGAAATATGGGATTTTATAGCGTCGTTTTGAAGGTCAGCGGGGCCACCAGGTGCGCAGCACCCACCAGGGCGCGCCTGGGGGGGCTAGCGCACCCTGGTGGGTTGTGCCCACCCAGGTGCCCCCCTCAGGTCCCTCCTGGCTCCAAAAATTCTCTTATTTGATATAAAAAATCCTTGCAAAGTTTCATTCCATTCTGAGAACTTTTATTTCTGCACAAAAATAAAACCATGGTAGTTCTGCTGAAAACAGCGTGTGTTTGGGGTTAGTTTCATTCAAATCATGCAAATTAGAGTCAAAAACAAGAGGAAAAGCATTAGGAAAAGTAGATACGTTGGAGACGTATCAACTCCCCCAATCTTAAACCTTTGCTTGTCCTCAAGCTATTTAGTTGATAAACTGAAAGTGAAAAAGAAAACTTTTGCGAACTCTTTTGCTCTTGTTTCATATATAAGCTTAAACAACACCCAGGTTTTCAGCAAGGATTATAACTAACCATGTCGACAATAACTCTTAAAGATTATATTAACTCATATCAATGACATAATCAGCTAGAGAGCAATAATAAGATATCTCTAATAGCAATATGTTGTCAAAACAACCATGATATAATATGAAAATAGTGGTATCTTGCTAGCCCTTTCTGAGACCGCAAAACATAAATGCAGAGCACCCCAAAGTTCAAGAAGCGACTAAACATTGTAATTCATGGTAGAAAGATCCAGTCATGATGCACCCAACATTAGCTATACACAATGCATCAGCATGATAGCAGTGCTCTCAGGTTCTGGCGCTTATTTGAGAAGGTGATGACACAACATAAAAGTAAATAGATAGTCCCTTCGCAGAGGGAAGAAGTGATTTGCAAAGGTGCCAGAGTTTGAGTTTTTAAAACAGAGGTAAATGATATTTTGAGGCATGCACCCTTTTCATTTATTTCACGACCATTAGTTATCAATATCTTCCATGCTAAGCATGCTAGTGGAGGTTCCCAAGTGGAAAGGTAAAGGTTATTACTCCATTGGGAGTTTTTGTTTGATTATTTGTAAGCTCTTTTCTTTTTGCAGTTCGGGACTGGGCATCCCTATTACCGTCCTTTTCTCGTGCGATGGTGAGTGAATAAGCACTCGACCTGAGAATAACCCACTTAGCATGGAAGATACCGACTACCTCCTGTCGTTTCATGAACGATCCAGGCACACAAAAGGGATATTTATTTGAAGTTTTTAGAGGTGGCACATGCAAATTTACTTAGGACGGCAGGGTAATACCGCATATTGGTAGGTATGGTGGACTCATGTGGAATAACTTGGGTTTCAGGTTTTTGGATGTATAAGCAAAGTTCCCACTTAGTACAGGCGAAGGCTAGCAAATAGGTTGAGAAGCGGCCAGCTAGAGAGCAACAACGGTCATGAACATGCATTATGCATAAGTAACATTGAACCTAGCATGAGTAGGATATGAACACCATGAACATAAATATCATAGAGGCTATGTCGGATTTGATTAAACTACATGCATGAACATGTGCCAAGTCAAGCCACTCAACATTCAGAGGAGGATACCATATCACCATACTACATCACAATCATTTTAACGCAATGTTGATATCCAAGATAAAGTATTATTCACTCCTAGCTACTTATGCATGGCATGAGAAACTATAATATCTAATTGTCATTGCAAACATGTTTGATCATAATAGGCTGGAGCATGGATACTAGGTTAAACATATTTACAAAAACAGAACAAGTCGAGTTCATACCCGTTTCTCTCTGCCACAGCAGGTTCACCTAATATCGTCATTATTGCCTTTCACTTGCACGACCGAAAGATTTGAAATAATAATAGTGCAAGAGTGTCGTGGACTAAGCTGGAATCTCCAAACATTTATTCAAGAGGAGAATACAAGGTAATATTGTCGACGTTCTGGTATGGGGGTATCAAGACCTGCCTGCCTGTGGCCCACCACGTGGTTCCATCGAGGGCCTGGTACGGCCCAGCTTCAACATCAACAGCTCAAGACCCTCGCAAGGGGCCAAGCCTCGAGAGGCGGACGACGCCAAGACCCCCGAGGGGATCGGCCTCTTCAGGCTGGATCCTGAGGGGCGGAGTGTTCTATGCAAGGTATACCTCACGAGGCTCAGCTGACGTGAGCCATGACGACCATGGCCAGGCGGGCGCCAGCGGGTGTAGAGCGCATGTTTCCTCTTCTGTGCAAGGGAGGCAAGCCACAGGCGCAGAGTCCCGAGGAATCAGCCAAAGGTTTCCATTCTGGTGCAACAAGGCAAAGACCACCAGAAAGGCAGGACGGAGGTCACCGCTGAGCCCACCACAGCGTCACGACCAGAGGCTTTTCGCAGGCGAAGACTACTTTTGTCAGGATAAGCTGTCCTGCTTGTCCCCTTTCAAATCCGGTCGTTGTGGGATCCCTTCCCGCCAACATTTGGGAAGAGGACCAAGTCCACTATAAATAGGACTTAGCCACCACCATAGAGGGGGATCGGATCCATTCTCACCCGACCACCTCACCAGTTCTCTTGAACCCAAGAACACATCACCTCCTGAGGACAGTTCATCCACTGTACTAGTTCATCCTCAGCCCTTTGAGGCAATCCACCAAAACGCTGGTGTCGATGTCAAAACTGGCAGATCTCGGGTAGGGGGTCCCGAACTGTGCGTCTAGGCTGATGGTAACAGGAGACGAGGGACACGATGTTTTACCCAGGTTCGGGCCCTCTTGATGGAGGTAAAACCCTACGTCCTGCTTGATTAATATTGATGATGTGTGTTACAAGAGTGGATCTACCACGAGATCAAGGAGGCTAAACCCTAGAAGCTAGCCTATGGTATGCTTGTTGTTCGTCCTATGGACTAAGGCCATCCGGTTTATATAGACATCGGAGAGGGCTAGGGTTACACAGAGTCGGTTACAAAGGTAGGAGATCTACATATCCGTATCGCCAAGCTTGCCTTCCACGCCAAGGAAAGTCCCATCCGGACACGGGACGAAGTCTTCAATCTTGTATCTTCATAGTCTTGGAGTCCGGTCGATGATGATAGTTCGGCTATCCGGACACCCCCTAGTCCGGAACTCCCTCAGTTGGAGTAGGGTATTACACCGCAAGGTGGCCCGAACCAGGATAAACTGTTGTGTCTCTTTGTCTCTTCGAGCTCGTCACGCTGGGCTTAGGAGCATCGTGAGTAGGCAGGCTGGGTAGGTTGAGATCTCCGCACACACCCCATTGTTCGAACCTCTCAAGGGTTTGCGGAACTCGTAATCCGACATCTGGTGTGCTAGGTAGGGGTGTGTCAGATCTTCTCTTCCGACGATCGATCCACCATCACTCCGACACCTCCATGGCCGATGCCCCGAGGGTGCATGTCGAGCATTGGGTGGTTCAGGCCTCCGCGATGAACCCGCCGACGAGGAGGATCTCCACTCCGCCCTGCTCGCGGCCCGCACTCCTCCCGGGGTGACCGACCATGGGGGGCGTGGGGCGCAGCCGTACCCACTGGCGCCTTGCTGCAACCGCGCCACCGCACGATCTGCAAACTACACTGCAGTAACCGCGCCGCACATGCGCAGGGAACAGGCAAACATGTGGGCTGCAGTCATCGTGGCTTGAGAGCTCCTGAGGTGCAGGCTACTGGAAAGCGGCCGCGACGCCCTGCTGGAGCGGGTCGCCGAGCTACTGGATGCGGCGTGCAAGGGTGCAGCGCCATTCTACACCCTGCCCATGTCCCAGGCGATGGTAGGGGTGCGCGCCCGTCCCCGACACAACCGTGCGCCCCCTCCTAGGGCCCCTGAAGAGCCTCTCGAGGTCGGCCAGCTTCGCGGAGCAGCCTGCACCCCTCCGAACGTACCACCTCGGCATGGAGCTGCTCTGGGCGACATCACCAGGGGCCACGCTAGAGCGCCAGCCCCTGGGTAGCAGGACTAGAGGGCGACTGAAGGGGGCAGGAACGTGAGGCATCCGGGCAGCATTTCCGGTGCGGCCAGCCCGGAAGCGTACACCCCCGTCGCGATGGATCCAAGGCACACACTGGTAGAGGGCCCTAGCCGATCCCTCACACCAGGCTGGGCACTGGACATACACGAAGCCGAGCTCTCCTTCGAGCTGCCATCGAGCCCTGCCAACATCTCCAATGGCGACAACCTCTGGGTACATCTAATGCCACAGGGGCACGCTTGCGCTAACCATGGATCACAGGTGAACCAGGGCGCAGCTACCACCAGGACTCTCAGGACGACGGATCCCCCGCAGGAGCGCGAAGGACATTGGGAGCAGCATGGGGGAAGCCCAGCGGCAGGGCCTTCCTCGCGCTGCGCGGAGCAGGGCCCTGCCTGGAGGTAGGTTCCCCGTTGGGGAAGGCACCGGCAAGCCCTTCCCCCGGCGGGGGGCCTATAGTCGCCGAGGACGCTGCCAGCGTCCCCCTTGCCCCTTGGTCTTGTCCTGGTTTCTGGTCTTCCCAATGGTGGTCGGGGGCGGCGCATGGCGGGGTCCTCGTCGGGCGACATGAAGCAAGGATCCGGCCTGTGAAGGTCCCCGCTCGTGACACTCTCACATAATAATGAGTAGGGTTGTACACGCCCCGGAGTATCCTGAGAGTCGCCCTGGGGCCTCATGGGGGCTCCCTCCCACGTCTTAGTGACAGCACTTAGCTCTGCATAGGTGAGAAGACTAGATTAGGTGCGAGACGCGGTTGTTCATTTGCTTTCTGAAGTTGCTTGCGGTTTTTAGTGACCTTTCAATGGATTTGATATTTTCAAACCTTGGTTCCTCGAGTTATTTTCTTCTCCTGAGCCATTTTTGGCCTGGAGGCAGGAGAGGGGTGGCAGTTGCCCGTCACTTCCTCTCGCGCGCCTCGCGCATCGGGCTAGGTACGTGTGTGCGCCTCGGGCCTGCCCTCGCACGCGCACACTACGCCGAACCCCGCTACCCCAGGTGCTTCGGCCTCATCCTCGCGAGGAGCCCTCGATCAAGATCACGGGCATCAGCACCCCTCATATCCGTGCCCCTCGAGTAGCGCGACACGGTGCATTAAGTCAGAGCTAATCTATGGCAGGGGGCTCGCATAAGGAGGAGTGAGGCGCTCGTCAGTTTTTCTCTTCCTTTGAAAGCAGCCCTGCAGCGGCTCCGCAACGGCTCCTGAGACCCCAAGGCGTCTCCTGAAGTCTGCAACCTTCCGCTCCCCAGAAAGGGGGCCCCGTTGAGTACCTAAGGCCAGGTCTTCGGGGGGCAGAAAACTACTACGCACATACCAAGCTAAGTTTTCCTATCCTAGCTTACCCAGATTGCAAGCGTTACAACATGGCATGAAGATAGCAAGCATAGCATAAAGGGCATAACTGCCATAGTTCATTACATGCCCCCGCGGGGTACACCATCCTTTTTCAAATTACAGGAGTAAGGAAAGGCTAAACAAAGAGGGCCCGAAGGCGTACAAACCTGGCACCAGTGCCGCATCCTCAAGCAGCACCTCAAGGTGGCCTGGTGCTCCACCAGTTCTCCCATAGGCGACCTGGGGCTGCGGCCGGTCCTGAGTCCAAGTTCGCCGGCCCTCAGCCTCACACCGGGCTCCTCTCCAGATTCACTGGAGTGCCACAGCCGGACGAACCACCGACGTCCTTGACCCGAGCACGACAACCTGGGGGCCGGTCATAGCCACCACTGCTCGAGCTCTCATCCGAGGAAGAGCTGTTGTCGCGGGAGGAGGAGCGCACGCCGCCAAGACCAATCTCACCTTCTCCACCTTCGTTGTCGCTGCCATCCTCCGGGTAGCACCCCACGCGGCGGCCATCCTCCCTGAACACCCTCACATAGAGGGTCACCAGGCCATCGTACTTTAAGTGAAGGGTGCACCTTCCGCCCAAGCCTCGCATGCGGGAAAACATTTGCCATCCGCGGGTTAGGACCAGGCTGCCGGAGGCGGTGACCTCGGCCCTGATCCATGAAGCTCTGCTGCAACACCCATTGGCCTGCAGCCAGAGACCATCAAGCGCCAAAGAAGGAAGCTCGCCGGAGAAGAAACGCGGAAGCTGGAGCGAGGTGCCAGCCGGGCTCTTCGACCACACCATGAATTCACGGAGCACGTCCAGCAAGGAGAAGCGTGGCCGAGGCGGGCGCACGATCACGGCGCGCCTCCCTTCGTCATGGGGGCTGCTCCAAAGCCGGTGGCCCCCGCCGCGAGAAGAGGTGCCATCGCGGGCACCGAGAGAAGTGCCAGCTTTGGGGGATGCACGCCCGCGTTCCCTAGGGGCTGCCGCAGGGGCCGCGGGATGCTTGCAGAGATGACCGCAGCCTCTGTTGGGAGGCGGAGAGGTTGGCCCCTCCTTGGAAGCCTTTCCCTTCTCGGTCGCTGAAAACCTCCTCGGCGATGCCATGGAAACAAGATGAAGAAGAGAAGAAGCAGGCAGTAGCAATATGAAGGGAATATGGGAGAGGAGCTCTACCCCTCCCTCACATTTAGAGCCAAGGGAGGCCAACCGCCAGCCTCCACGACCTCGCACAATGATGATCTTCTGCATGCCGCATAGTTCCGTCAAGTCGAACAGTTGCTGAGGCAGCATGGGGAAGTGGAGTCGCCAATGTCCCATCAATCGCCACGCGTCGTCAAGGCCGCAGGCGGTTAGGGCCCGTGGAGCTCTGAACTTGCCCTTTGGCTTCACCTGGAAGCCAAGTTCGAGCGTGCCTTGGGCCCGGGGGCTACTGTCGGCGTTCTGGATATGGGGGTATCTAGACCTGCTTGCCTGCGGCCCACCACGTGGCTCCATTGAGGGCCTGGTATGGCCCAGCTTCAACATCAATAGGACGAGACTCTCACGAGAGGCCAAGCCTCGCGAGTCAGATGATGCCAAGACCCCTGAGGGGATCGACCTCTTCAGGTTGGCTCCCGAGGGGCGGAGAGTTCTATGCAAGGTATACCTCACGAGGCTCAGCTGACGTGAGCCATGACGACCAAGGCCAGGCAAGCGCCAGCGGGCGCAGAGCGCAGGCTTCCTCTTTGGTGCAAGGGAGGCAAGCAACAGGCGCGGAGTCCTGAGGAATCAGTCAAAGGTTTCCATTCTAGTGCAACAAGACCAAGACCGCCAGAACGGCAGGACGGAGGTCATCGCTGAGCTGACCGCAGCGTCACGACCAGAGGCTTTTCGCAGGCGAAGACTACTTTTGTCAGGATAAGTTGTACTGCTTGTCCCCTTTCAAATCCGGCCGTTGTGGGATCCCTTCCCGCCAACATTTGGGAAGAGGACCAAGGCCACTATAAATAGGACTTAGCCACCACCATAGAGGGGGATTGGATCCATTCTCACCCGACCGCCTCACCAGCTCTCTTGAACCCAAGAACACCTCACCTCCTGAGGACAGTTCATCCACTGTACTAGTTCATCCTCAGCCCTCCGAGGAAATCCACCAAAATGCTGGAGTAGGGTATTACACTGCAAGGTGGCCTGAACCAGGATAAACTGTTGTGTCTCTTTGTCTCTTCGATATCGTCGCGCTAGGCTTAGGAGGATCGAGAGTAGGCAGGCTGGGTAGGTTGAGATCTCCGCACGCAGCCTAGAGTTCGAACCTCTCAAGGGTTTGTGGAACCCGTAATCCGACAAATATGGGCTCTTTGTTAGATCAACATAATGCAAATGAGAGCCACTTAGCATTTTCATCGTGGTCTTCTCCCCGGTATGACTCGATAAAAGAAAAAGAAATTCAGAGAAACTCACTGAAATATATTTTTTGGAGTTTTTGGTTGTTCGAAAGCAAGCAAACGAAAAAGGGAAAAGAAAAAATGAGAAAAACTATTTACACGGGAAAGCTCCCAACAAGTAAAAGAAGAAGGAAATCTTTTTGGGTTTTCTTTTTAGTCCTACAACAATTTAAACTAGGAAGAAAAATCCAGAAGAAGCAAGAAACATATTTTTGGGATTTTCTCAAATTTTTTCAAACACACAAGAAGAAAGCGAGAAAAAATAATTAAGCATGGATGATACAATGAAAAAGTGTGGACACCGACAATTGGAAGGAAATCTGTGAACATGAATGTAATGTTGGTGGGAGTGTGTACTCCCCCAAGCTTAGGCTTTTGGCCTAGCTTGGTAATCACCAGTCGTAGAAGTCGTGAGGTCCAATGTTGAAGTGCTGGGAGAAGGCACCATAGGGTCCCTGATGTAGGGTAGAACCCTAGATGCCCGATCTTTCACGATTGGAGGGGATCCTACGAAGAACACGAAGAACACAAGGGGAAAGATGAGGGGAACACGAGAGGAACACAAGAGAAATCACTCAACCAACAAGATCCAGTCACACATATGCTAGATCCTCGAAACACAAAGAGTGATACAGGATTCAAGGTCAACAAAGGATGATACAAAAGGTTTTATCCATGAGGTGGTCTTGAAGGGTCTTCCCGTGATGGGGTCTTGAATCCGCTTGGGGGATCTTCTCCAAAGAGGTCGTGAGCTCCGAGGAGAAGTAACTAAGTGGACGAGCAAAGCTCTATCTCAAATATGAGCTATCACAATGCTAACCCTAGAAAGAGGAAGGAGGAGGTCTATTTATAGTCTTAGTAGATGAAAGGGTAAGTGGCTTCGGCCCAACACGCGGAAGGACAAATAGGCGGCGGACGTGCGACGACCACTAGTCGTCCGAAGGCTCGCGGGGGTCCGGACATCCGGTGTCGGTCGGGCATCCGATGTTTTGGCTGGTCAGGAGCTTGTCGGTCATCCGTTCGGGGTCGGTCGTCCGGAGGTCTCAATTCTTCTGATGTTTTGGCTCGGGAGTGGTGGTTCCGGTCGTCCGGTGGGGCTCGGTCGTCCGGACGCTGGGAGGTACCGGACGTCCGGTCAGTGTCAGTTGCCCGGCCGCCGGAGCGTGCGAGGGCTGGGACTTGGTTGTTCGGTTGGAGCCTCCAGGCATCGGACGTCCGAGAGACATCGGTCGTCCGATGACTGGTTGTTTCAAGCGGTCCTTCTTCTTGTCCATTGAACTTGGTGTCCTCGCCATCTTGTCCGTTGGGTGCAGCTGATCCATGGCTTCCCTCCAAATACCTTATCTTCATTAGCCTTTGCTCAAGCTCTTGTCATTTGTCCAAGTGGTGTCATGGGAAATGTAGATACGTCCATGGGGATGATCGTGGGATGCTCTGCATCATCTCCCCCCCCCCCGGGAAAGATCTGACCTCAGATCGAAAGCTTCATCACCATGGTATGGCGAGAGGTCTTTGACATTGAAGATGTCGCTCACATTATACTTGTCGCTTGGGAGGTCAATCTTGTAAGTGTTATTCTTGTAGCGGGCTAGCACCTTGAAGGGTCCATCAGCTCATGGTAGAAGTTTGGACTTACGTTCGTTGGGGAAGCGTTCCTTGCAAAGGTGTAGCCACACAAGATCTTCGATGTTGAATATCATGGGTTTTTTGTTGATGTTGATCTTGGTCGCGAGTCATTGTACTTGGTGCTCGATGATGTGCCTTGTATCTTCATGCATCTTCTTGAGGTAGCTTGCTCGTGCACTCGTGTCCATGTTTGTGCGCTCTTGTAGTGGAAGAGGAAGAATGTCCAATGGGGACAACGGGTTGAAACCGTAGACGACCTCGAAGGGGGACTTGCCGGTAGTCGAATGTCTTGCACGTTTGTAGGCGTACTCGGCGATGGGTAGGCACTCCTCCCACTCCTTGATTTTCTTCTTGATCAACATGCGAAGTAGAGTGGAGAGCGTATGGTTCGTCACCTCCTTTTGGCCGTCGGTTTGAGGATGGTATGCCGAAGAGAACAAGAGCTTGATTCCGACCTTGGCATATAGAGTCTTCCAGAAGTAACTCAAGAACTTGACTTCGGGGTCCGAGACAATCGTCTTTGACACTCCATGGAGGCGCAAGATTTCCCTACAAAAAAGATTTTCAATATGTGAAGCATCATCTATCTTGTTGCATGGGATAAAATGAGCCATCTTGGAGAATCGGTCGACAACAACAAACACGGAATCCTTTCCATTTTGAGTTCTAGGAAAACCATGTACAAAGTCCATGCTAATGTCTTCCCAAGGTTGATAAGGAATAGGAAGAGGCATGTAAATACCATGGGATTGAGCTTTTGACTTAGCTTTGCGACATATAGAGCATTGGTTGGTGAAGCATGAGATGTCGCGGAACATCTTGGGCCAAAAATAGTTCTTTGAGAGCGTAGCGAATGTCTTGTCACGTCCAAAGTGTCCCATTAGTCCACCTCCATGAGCCTCTTGCAAAAGGAGCAACTGAAGAGAAGACTCGGGGATGCAAAGTTTGTTAGCTCTCATAAGCTAATCATCCTTGATGTAATAGCATTCCCAAGATGTATGCGTCAAACACTTGGCACAAGGAATTGCAAAAGTAGGATCATGCGCATACAAGTCTTTTATGTGGTCAAAACCAATTACATTCAATTCAAGTTTAGTGACAAGCATGCATATGCGGGAAAGAGCATCCGCCACAACATTTTCCTTACCTTTGATGTACTTGATGACATAAGGAGAAGACTCAATGAATTCACTCCACTTAGCATGACGCTTGTTCAACTTAGTTTGATCCTTAAGATACTTAAGCGTTTCATGATCGGTATGAATGATAAATTCATGAGGTCGAAGATAATGTTCCCATTCACGCAAAACTCGCACTAAAGCATATAGCTCTTTGTCATAGATGGGATTATTGAGTTGCACTCCGGAAAGTTTCTCACTAAAATATGCTATGGGGCACTTCTCTTGTGTTAACACACCTCCTATGCCATTACCACTAGCATAAAAATGAATTTCAAAAGGTTTGTCAAAGTTGGGTAATGCAAGCACGGGAGCATGAGTAAGCAAATTCTTGAGCTCATTAAATGCGGTATCTTGGGATGGTCCCCAAGCAAATGGTGCATTTTTCTTACTCAAATAATATAAAGGTGAAGCAATGGTGCTAAATCCTTCACAAATCTACGATAGAAACCGACTAAACCAAGAAAATTACGCACTTGCTGCAAGTTGGTTGGTTGGGGCCAAGTTCTAATAGCATTGATCTTAGATTCATCTACATGAACACCCTTAGAAGACACCACAAAACCCAAGAAAACAAGCCTATCAACACCGAAAAGGCATTTGTCCATATTAGCATAAAGGCGCTCTTCCCTAAGGGTTCGTAACACGGTTCTAATATGGGTGACATGATCTTTGAGGGATTGCTAAAAACAAGGATATCATCAAAATAGACCACAACAAATACACCAATATAGGGACAAAGAACAAAGTGCATGACTCGCATGAAAGTACCGGGTGCATAAGATAAACCCATTGGTATAACAAGCCATTCATATAAGCCAAATTTGGTCTTAAATGCGGTTTTCCATTCATCACCTTCTTGGATGCGTATTTGATAGTAGTCGCTCTTAAGATCAATCTTAGAGAAAATGGTGGCTCCGCTAAGCTCATCAAGCATATCATCTAGGCGTGGAATAGGTTAACGATATCTAACGGTGATAGCATTGATGGGATGGCAATCGGAAACCATGTGATAAGTATCGTCTTTCTTTGGAACAAGAATGACCGGAACGGCACAAGGGCTTAGGCTTTCACGTACTTCACTGTTGTTGATGAGTTGTTGTACTTGCCGTTGGATCTCCTTAGTTTCCTCGGGGTTCACGCGGTAGGGAGCCTTGTTAGGTAGAGGTGCTCCGGGGATGGGGTCGGTTTGGTGTTCAATGCCTCATAGTGGAGGTAGACCCGGAGGTAGCTCGTCGGGGAAAACATCTTGGGATTCCTGCAAAAGAGAAGACAACACTAAAGGTAGATTGTGAGAGGTGTTAGTTTTCGGTGCCTCGTCCTTGCACACAAGGACATTGTGCATAACACTTGATGGGTTCTCACACACTTCTCTCATCTCACTTTTGGTGGCAAATAGGACTTAGTTTTTCTTGTCGCTCATCATGGAGGCACTCGATTTTGGCTTGTGGCGCTCACTCTCTTTTGGGTGGGTCACTCTCTCACTCTTTTCTCAATGATGGGTGGCTTGCTTGTCGGTGATTACTTGACTTGGAGACATAGGTCATAGCACGTACTTTCATCTTGAAGCTATAGTGATTGGTATGCCCATTGTGGATGACGCCGCGGTCAAATTTCCATGGTCGACCAAGAAGAAGGTGGCAAACGGACATTGGGACCACATCACACTCCAAAGTGTCTTCATATGCTCCTATCTTGAAAGAAACTTGCACCGTATGCTCGACTTGTATAGTGCCGGAATCGCTTAGCCATTGAACCTTGTAGGGGTGCGGGTGCTTCACCTTGACCAATTGGAGCTTGGAGCATAGTTCTTCACTTGCCAAGTTGTGACAACTCCCTCCATCAATGATGACCTTGACGGACCTTCCATTGATGTCGGCCTTGGTGTGGAAGATGTGGCATCTTTGGTCTTCGTCTTGTTGATGTTGAAGAGTCAAGACTTTGGAGACAACGAGAGCGGGGCTCGAATCCTCATCACAAAAGACTTGATCGTCTTCATCTTCATTCACGCGCCGGTGCATGTCCACTTGGTCAAGGGCTTCCATTTCCTCTTAGCTCATGGAGTCGTATGTTCTGTCCTTGTTGAGGATCATGGTGCGCTTGTTGGTACACTCAAAGGACTTGTGGCCTCGGGCGCCGCATGTTAAACACTTGATGGAACTTGTCTTGATGGTCTCATCAGTTGGAGTAGATGATGAAGCGCGCGGCTTGAAGTTGCTTGTAGTAGGAGGAAGACTTGAGGTTGTCGAAGTTTTCTTGTAACTCGACTTATCGCCGTTGTTTGTAGATGGCTTGTTGAGGTAGAAGGTGTTGGAGTCGTTGAAGCTTGGTTGTCGGAGAAGCTGTAGCTCTTGGACGAGTACTTGGCGTACTTGAAGTCATCTTGCACTTGACGTTCTGCTTTGGTAGCTTGATGCACGAGCTCGGTGAGGTTGGAGTAGGGTTGGAAGTCGGCAATCTTCTTGACGGGATGATTGAGGCCATTCAAGAAATGGGGCATAGTTTGCTCATCATCTTCCGTGACATTGGCTCTTATCATGGCAATCTCCATTTTCTTGTAGTATTCTTCAACGCTCTTTGTTCCTTGCTTGAGTAGTTGGAGTTTCTTGAAGTGGTCATGGTTGTAGTATGTTGGCACAAAGCATGCTCGCATGACATCCTTCATGTGATCCCAAGTGGTGATGGGTGGTTCACCTCTTGCTTCTTGGCGCTCAAGGACTTATTCCCACCATATGAGCACATAGTCTTGGAACTCAAGGGATGCCATGGCTATCTTCTTCTCTTCCTCATAGTTGTGCAAGCGAAAGATCTTATCAACCTTCAATGCCCATGAAAGGTACTCTTCGGGATCATTGCTCCCGTTGAACTTGGGCATGGTGAACTTGAGCTTGCCATAGCATTGCTCTTCATTGTGTTGGGGTCGAGGGTGATGGTGACGAGCTTACGGACGTTGTCAAGGGAGGCAAGGGCAAGGAATCTACCATAAATCCATCCCCGGTGACAGCACAAGCACTGCTGGCCAAGGAGGAGGAGGAAGCTTCTTCACCACCAAAGGAGAACTGAGTATCGGGTATGGGCACTGCCCTTGGCTTCCGCCAAGCTTGGGGGAGGTGCCCCGGTATTGTATCATCCCACTATATTTTTTCTTTTACTTATCTTAGTTTGATCTTTTTGCTTTAGATGAAATAAAGTTAGTTAGATCCTTTCTTATTTGAGAGTCTGCTTAGTGATCTATCCTCGTAATCGTGTGCGAGTTATATAATAAAGTTAGTCTGAGTTTTTCTTTCTTTACTTTCATGTTGCAAATAAAGAAAAGAAATAAGAAAGGAATAAAAAAGAAAGGAAATAAATGAATAAGATCATATACTAATCCTACGGTAGGTGATAGCACCACATAAGGAAAGTATAAGTAGGAAATTTTATTAGAGATTGACAAACAAAGCATTAGTCAATGATGCAACTCATGAAATAATTAATAAGGGAAGAGAAGATTCACATATAAATATACTATCCTAGAAATCTTTTGTGATTGTGAGCCCTCATCAAAATATTATATGCCAAAATTGTTGACGTTGGACAAGGAAGACAACTTAATGATTTATGTATATTTATATTCACATAGAAGTCATATTGTCATAGATCCTTTAACATGTGATGCTTTCCCCCTATCTTTGCTAGCCAAAAATTCCGCACCAAGTAGAGATACTACTTGTGCATCCAAAACCCTTAAACTCTAACCTTTTTCAAGTGTCCACCATACCTAGCTATGGATTGAGAAAGATCCCTCAAGTAAGTTGTCATCGGTGCAAAAAGGCAATAAAAATTGCTTCTAAATATGTGAGATCATTTAGTGTAAGAGAAAATTGAGCGTTGTACGAACTTGGATGACAAAGAATAAAAGCGACAGACTGCATAATAAAGGTTGTCATCTTAAGGGGCAACACAACATGACGTTCTCTTGCACTAAGGGATTGAGCATGTAAACAAATAAGCGCATGGCAACTTCCACTTCCCTCTGTGAAGGGCCTATCTTTTACTTTCATGTATTTACTTTTATGCAAAGAGTCAAAGTTTTCCTTCTATTCCTTTTTATTTTCTCTTTTGGCAAGCATCACGTGGTGAGGAAAGATCTAGGCACATATGTCCAGTTGAATATAGATAGCATGAGTTATTATTGTTGACATCACCCTTGAGGTGAGTATGTTGGGAGGCGAAACTATGAGCCCCTATCTTTCTAGGTGTCCGATTGAAATGTTTTGCTCATGGGTACGAGGTGAGTGTTAGCAATCATACAAGACTATATGATGGTTGAGTATGTGGACTTGCTAAAAGGCTCCGACACGTGAGTCTTCCTAAAAAGATGATGAATTGTAGTTGCAAGGTTGACTGAGAACATAGTTTGTTGGTTTTTAATAGAGTTTTTGCTTTATACTTCGATTATGTGATGAACTGTTACTTATTCATGGGAAGTATATGATGCAAGTTCAATGATAAAAGTCCTATGTTCAATTTTGTTGTTGTTATAATAATCAACATGATGCTTCTATGTCCGTATTTTTGTTTTTATCGACACCTCTCTCTCAAAGCACGTGGACATGTTTTTCGATTTTGGTTTTTGCTTGAGGACAAGTGAGGTCTAAGCTTGGGGAGTTGATACGTCCATTTCGCATCATGTTTTCTTACTGTTATTTATAATGTTTTATCCATAATAATGCTTTTTGGAGTAATTCTAATGCCTTTTCTCTCATAATTTGCAAGGTACACACCAAGAGGGAGAATTCTGGCAGCTGGACATCTGGACCTGAAAAAGCTATGTCAGGCTACCTATTCTCCACAACTCCAAACAAGTTGAACCTTCACGGAGAATTTTTATAGAATATTTAAGAAATATTGGAGCAAATAACTACCAGAGGGGGCCCACCAGGTGGGCACAACCCACCTGGGCGCGCCAGGGAGCCTAGGCGCGCCCTGGTGGGTTGTGCCCTCCTCGGCCCACCTCCGGTGCCCATCTCCTGGTATATAAGTCATATTGACCTAGAAAAATAAAGGGGGAGACTTTTGGGAGGGAGCGCCACCATCTCGAGGCGAAACTTGGGTAGGAGCACTTCTGCTCTCCGGCGAAGTGATTCTGCCGGGGGAACTTCCCTCCCGGAGGGGGAAATCATCATCATCATCACCACCAACAACTCTCCCATCTTGTGGAGGGCTATCTTCATCAACATCTTCATAGCACCAACTCCTCTCAAACCCTAGTTCATCTCGTGCGTTCAATCTTTGTATCAAAACTATAGATTGGTGCCGGTGGGTGACTAGTAGTGTTGATTACATCTTGTAGTTGATTACTATATGGTTTATTTGGTGGAAGAATATATGTTCAGATCCATTATGCTATTTAATACCCCTCTGATCTTGAGCATGTTTATCATTTGTGAGTAGTTACTTTCATTCTTGAGGTCACGGGAGAAATCATGTTGCAAGTAATCATGTGAACTTGATATGTGTTCGATATTTTGATGGTATGTATGTTGCCATTCTCTTAGTGGTGTCATGTGAAGGTAGACTACATGACACTTCACCATATTTGGGCCTAAGGTAATGCATTTTGGAGTAGTTATTAGATGGTGGGTTGCGAGAGTGACAGAAGCTTAAACCCCAGTTTATGCACTATTCCATAAGGGACCGATTGGATCCAAAAGTTTAATGCTATGGTTAGAATTTATTCTTCATACTTTTGTCATAGTTGCGGATGATTGCGAGAGGGTTAATCATAAGTAGGAGGTTTGTTCAAGTAAGAACAGCACTTAAGCACCGGTCCACCCACATATCAAATTATCAAAGTACCAAACACGAATTAAGCCAACATGATGAAAATGACTAGATGAAATTCCCGTGTACCTTCAAGAACACTTTTCTTATTATAAGAAACCGTTTTGGCATGTCCTTTGCCTCAAAAGGATTGGGCTACCTTTCTGTACTTTTGTTACTACTATTGTTACTTGCTCGTTATAAATTATCTTGCTACCAAACTACTCCGCTACTTACAATTTTAGCACTTGCAGACATTGCCTTGCTGAAAACCACTTGTCATTTCCTTCTACTCCTCGTTGGGCTCGACACTTTTACTTATTGACAAGAGCTGCAATTGACCCCATACACTTGTGGGTCATCATATATCCAATGGAGACACGGTGCTTCTTCAAAGTTGTCAATAATTTCTTTTCCTCATGCTCTGAAAGTGTAGCACTAACAATAACAGGATATATCTTCTTTTCATCAAGATAAGCATATTTAAGAGTATCAGGTAATTGTTTAAGCTCAAACACTGGATCACCCTTGGGTGGAGGAGGATCTCCGAGAATTTCAACAGGAAAATTGTGTTTCAAAATAGGCCCTTGATTAAAGAATACTTCATCTATTTCCCTTCTTTCATTCATAAACATATCATTTTCATGGTCTAGCAAATATTGTTCTAAAGGATCAGTAGGAGGCACGGCAATAGAAGCAAGACCAATAATTTCATCCTTACTAGGCAATTATTTATCATGGGGTTGTCTACAGAATTTGGAGAAATTAAAATCATGAGACATATCCCCTAAACCAACAATAACAATATCCTTTTCGCAGTCTATCTTAGCATTAACAGTATTCAAGTAGGGTCTACCAAATATAATGGGACAAAAACGATCTTGTGGGGAACCAAGAACAAGTAAAACGGTAGGGTATTTTAATTTCCCACACAAGACTTCAACATCTCTAACAATCCCAACTGGTGATATAGTATCTCTATTTGTAAGATTAATAGTAACATCAATCTCTTCTATTTCAGCAGGTGCAGTATCATTCATAATTTCTTTATATAGAGTATAAGGTATTGCACTCACACTAGCACCCATATCACATAAGCCATGATAACAATAATCTCCTATTTTAACAAAAACAAGAGGCGTGCCAACAACAGGTCTATCTTTACCTTTAGTCTCAGGTTTAGCAATTCTAGCAGCTTCATCACAGAAATAAATAACATGTCCATCAATATTATTGACCAAGAGATCTTTAACCATTGCAATACTAGGTTCAACTTTAATTTGTTCAGGAGGTGTAGGTGTTCTAGTATAACTCTTACGAACCATAGTTGAAGCTTTTGAAGGAAATATGCCCTAGAGGCAATAATAAAGTTGTTATTTATATTTCCTTATATCATGATAAATGTTTATTATTCATGCTAGAATTGTATTACCTGGAAACTTATTACATGTGTGAATACATAGAAAAAACATCGTGTCCCTAGTATGCCTCTACTTGACTAGCTCGTTAATCAAAGATGGTTATGTTTCTTGACCATAGACATGTGTTGTCATTTGATGAACGGGATCACATCATTAAAGAATGATGTGATGGACAAGACCCATCCGTTAGATTAGCATAATGATCATTAAGTTTTATTTCTATTGCTTTCTTCATGACTTATACATGTTCCTCTAACTATGAGATCATGCAACTCCCGAATACCAGAGGAACAACTTGTGTGCTATCAAACGTCCCAACGTAACTGGGTATTATAAAGATGCTCTACAGATGTCTCCTAAGGTCTTTGTTGCGTTGGCATAGATCGAGATTAGGATTTGTCACCCTGCGTATCGGAGAGGTATCTCTGGGCCCTCTCGGTAATGCTCATCACTATAAGCCTTGCAAGCAATGTGACTAATGAGTTAGTTGCAGGATGAAGCATTACGGAACGAGTAAAGAGACTTGTCGGTAACAAGATTGAACTAGGTATGATGATACCAATGATCGAATCTCGGGCAAGTAACATACCGATGACAAAGGGAACAACGTATGTTGTTGTGTGGTTTGACCGATAAAGATCTTTGTAGAATATGTAGGAGATAATATGAGCATCTAGGTTCTGCTATTGGTTATTGATCGGAGATGTGTCTCTATCATGTCTACATAGCTCTCAAACCCGTAGGGTCGGCACGCTTAATGTTCAATGACAATTTGTATTATGAGTTATGTGTTTTTGATGACCTAAGTTTATTTGGAGTCCCGGATGAAATCACGGACATGACGAGGAGTCTCAAAATGGTTGAGAAATAAAGAATGATATATTGGACGATGTTATTCGGACACCGGAAGAGTTTCGAGAGGTACCGGGTAAAAACGGAGTGCCGGGGGGGGGTTACCCGAACCCCCCGGGGAAGCAATGGGCCATTATGGGCCATAGGGGAGATAGAGGACAGCCCACAAGGGGGTTGTGCCCCCCCCCCCCATGGGGAGTCTGAATAGGACTAGGGGAGGGGTGTGGCCCCCTTTCCCTCTCCATTCCTTCTTTCCCCTTCCACCAAAAGGAATCCTACTAGGACTTGGAGTCCTAGTAGGACTCCTCTCTCGTGGCGCACCCTACAGGGGCCGGCCTGCCTCCCCCTCTCCTCCTTTATACACGAAGGCAAGGGGGCACCCTATAAGAAACAAGATCAATTGTCTTAGCCGTGTGCGGTGCCCCCCTCCACAGTTTACTCCTCCGGTCATAGCATTGTAGTGCTTAGGTGAAGCCCTGCGCGGATCACATCATCAACACCGTCACCACACTGCTGTGCTGACGGAACTCTCCCTCGACTCTCTACTAGATCAAGAGTTCGAGGGACGTCATCAAGCTGGACGTGTGCTGAACACGGAGGTGCTGTACGTTCGGTACTTGGATCGGTTGGATCGTGAAGACGTTCGACTACATCAATCGCGTTAACTAACACTTCCACTTTCTTTCTACGAGGGTACGTGGACACACTCTCCCCCTCTCGTTGCTATGTATCTCCTAGATAGATCTTGCGTGATCGTAGGAATTTTTTTTTGAAATTGCATGCTACATTCCCCAACAGTGGTATTAGAGCCAGGTCTATGCGTAGATGATATGCATGAGTAGAACACAAAGAGTTGTGGGTGATAATAGTCATACTGCTTGCCACCAACGTCTTACTTTGATTCGCCGGTACTGTTGGATGAAGCAGCCCGAAGCGACATTACATGACCATGTTCATGAGACTGGTTCTGCCGACGTGCTTTGCACACAGGTGGATGGCGGGTGTCTGTTTCTCCAACTTTAGTTGAATCAAGTTTGACTATGGCCGGTCCTGGTTGAAGGTTAAAACAGCACACTTGATGAAAAATCATTGTGGTTTTGATGCGTAGGTGAGAACAGTTCTTGCTAGAAGCCCGTAGCAGCCACGTAAAACTTGCAACAACAAAGTAGAGGATGTCTAACTTGTTTTTGCAGGGCTTGTTGTGATGTGATATGGTCAAGACATGATGTGATGTAAATTGTTGTATGAGATGATCATGTTTTGTAACAAAGTTATCGGCAACTGGCAGGAGCCATATGATTGTCGCTTTATTGTATGAAATGCAATCACCATGTAATTGTTTTACTTTGTCACTATGTGGTAGCGATAGTCGTAGAAGCAATAGTTGGTGAGACGACAACGATGCTACGATGGAGATCAAGGTTTCAAGCCGGTGACATGGAGATCATGATAGTGCTTTGGAGATGGAGATCAAAGGCACAAGATGATGATGACCATATCATGTCAATATTTTGATTGCATGTGATGTTTATCTTTTATGCATCTTATTTTGCTTAGTACAGCGGTAGCATTATAAGATGACCCTCACTAAATTTCAAGGTATAAGTGTTCTCCCTGAGTATGCACCGTTGCTACAGTTCGTCGTGCCGAGACACCACGTGATGATCGGGCGTGATAAGCTCTACGTTCACATACAATGGGTGCAAGCCAGTTTTGCACGTGCAGAATACTCGAGTTAAACAGGACGAGCCTAGCATATGTAGATATGGCCTCAGAACACTGAGACCGAAAGGTCGAACGTGAATCATATACTAGATATGGTCAACATAGAGATGTTCACCATTGAAAACTACTCCATCTCACGTGATGATCGGACATGGTTTAGTTCATATGGATTTCATGATCATTTAGATGACTATAGGGATATCTACCTAAGTGGGAGTTCTTTAGTAATATGATTAATTGAACTTTAATTTATCATGAACTTAGTCCCAATAGTATTTGCAAATTATGTTCTAGATCAATAGCTCGTGTTGTTGCTACCCTATGTTTTTTGATATGTTCCTAGATAAAACTAAGTTGAAAGATGATAGTAGCTATGATGCGGTCTGGGTCCATGATCTGAGGTTTATCCTCATTGCTGAACAAAGGAATTATGTCCTTGATGCACCGCTAGGTGACAGACCTATTGCAGGAGCAGATGCAAACGTTATGAACGTTTGGCTAGCTCAATATGATGACTACTTGATAGTTTAGTGCACCATGCTTTACATCTTATAACTGGGGCTTCAAAAATGTTTGAACACCACGGAGCATATGAGATGTTCCAAGAGCTGAAATTGGTATTTCAGACTCATGCCCGTGTCAAGAGGTATGAGACCTCTGACAAGTACTTCACCTAAAAGATGGAGGAGAATAGCTCAGCTAGTGAGCATGTGCTCAGAATGTCTGGGTACTACAATCACTTGAATCAAGTGGGAGTTAATCTTCCAGATAAGATAGTGATTAACAGAGTTCTATAGTAACCATCACCAAGCTACTGGAACTTCGTGATGAACAATAATATGAAAGGGATGACGAAAGCGATTCCCAAGCTCTTTGTGACTCTGAAATCAACGAAGGTAGAAATCAAGAAAAAGCATCAAGTGTTGATAATTAAACAAGACCACTAGTTTCAAGAAAAGGGCAAAGGAAAAGAAAGGGAACTTCAAGAAGAATGGCAAGCAAGTTGTCACTCCCGTGAAGAAGCCCAAAGCTGAACCTAAGCCTGAAACTAAGTGCTTCTACTGCAAAGGAAATGGTCACTGGAAGTAGAGTTACCCCAAATATTTGGTGGATAAGAAGGATGGCAAAGTGAACATATATTTGATATACATGTTATTGATGTGTACCTTACTAGTGCTCGTAGTAACCCCTGGGTATTTGATACTTGCTCAGTTGCTAAGATTAGCAACTCAAAACAGGAGTTGCAGAATAAATAGAGACTAGTTGAGGGTGAAGTGATGATGTATGTTGGAAGTGGTTCCAAGATTGATATGATCATCACCTCACACCCCCTATACTTTCGGGATTAGAGTAAAACCTAAATAAATGTTATTTGGTGTTTGCGTTAAAGCATGAATATGGTTATTGCAATACGGTTATTCATTTAAGACAGAGAATAATTGTTATTCTATTTACATGAATAAAACCTTCAATGGGCATACACCCAATGTTGATGGTTTATTGAATCTCGATTGTACTGATACACATATTCATAATATTGATGCCAAAAGATGCAAAGTTTATAATGATAGTGCAACATACTTGTGGCACTGCCGTTTAGGCCATATTGGTGTAAAGTGCATGAAGAAACACCATGCTGATGGGTTTTGGAATCACTTGATTATGAATCATTTGATACTTGCGAACCGTGCCTTATGGGAAAGATGACTAAAACTCTATTCTCTGGAACTATGGAACGAGCTAATGACTTATTGGAAATAATACATACCGATGTATGCGGTCAGATGAGTGTTGGGGCTCATGGCAGGTATCATTATTTTCTGACCTTCACAGATAATTTGAGCAGATATGGGTATATCTACTTAATGGAACACAAGTCTGAAACATTTGAAAAGTTCAAAGAATTTTAGAGTGAAGTGGAGAATCATTGTAACAAGAAAATAAAGTTTCTACGATCTGATCATGGAGGTGAATATTTGAGTTACGAGTTTGGCCTTCATTTAAAACAATGTGGAATAGTTTCATAGCTCATGCCACCTAGAACACCATAGCGTAATGGTGTGTCCAAACATCGTAACCGCACTTCATTAGATATGGTGTGATCTATGATGTATCTTACCGATTTACCACTATCATTTTGGGATTATGTATTAGAGACAGCTGGATTCACATTAAATAGGGCACCGTCAAAATCCGTTGAGATGACACTGTATGAACTGTGGTTTGGCAACAAACCCAAGTTGTCGTTTCTTAAAGTTTGGGGCTCGATGCTTATGTCAAAAGGTTTCAGCCTGATAAGCTCGAAACCAAATCGGAGAAGTGTCTTCATAGGATACCCAAAGGAAACTGTTGGGTACACCTTCTATCATAGATCCGAAGGTAAGATATTCGTTGATAAGAATGGATCCTTTCTAGAGAAGGAGTTTCTCTCAAAAGAAGTGAGTGGGAGGAAAGTAGAACTTGATGAGGTAATTGTACCTTCTCCCAAATTGGAAAGTAGTTTATCACAGAAATCAGTTCCGATGAGGAAGCTAATGATGATGATCATGAAACTTTAGATCAAGTTGCTACAGAACCTCGTAGGTCAACCAGAGTACGGTCCGCACCAGAGTGGTACGGTAATCCTATTCTGGAAGTCATGTTACTAGACCATGATGAACCTACAAACTATGAGGAAGCGATAATGAGCCCATATTCTGCGAAATGGCTTGAGGCCATGAAATCTGAGATAGGATCCATATATGAGAACAAAGTGTGGACTTTGGTGGACTTTCTCGATGATCGGTAAGACATTGAGAATAAATGGATCTTCAAGAGGAAGATGGACACTGATAGTAGTGTTACTATCTACAAAGCTCGAATTGTTGCAAAAGGTTCTTCGACAAGTTCAAGATGTTGACTACGATAGGATTTTCTTACTTGTATCGATGCTTAAGTCTGTCCGAATCATGTTAGAAATTGCCACATTTTATGAAATATGGCAAATGGATGTCAAAACAACATTCCTTAAATGGATCTCTCTAAGAAGAGTTGTATATGATGCAACCAGAAGGTTTTATCGGTCCTAAAAGTGCTAACAAAGTGTGCAAGATCCAGCGATCCATCTGTGGACTGGTGCAAGCATCTCGCAGTTAGAATATACGCTTTGATGATGTGATCAAAGCATATGGTTTTATACATATTTTTGGAGAAGCCTGTATTTACAACAAAAGTGAGTGGGAGCACTACAGCCTTTCTGATAAGTATATGTGAATGACATATTTTGATCGGAAATGGTGTAGAATTTTCTGGAAAGCATAAAGGAGATTTTGAAAGGAGATTAGATCAAGACGCTTGATAAGATTTTTCAATGAGTACATACCTTGACAAGTTTTTGAAAGAGTTCAAAATGGACCAGTCAAAGACGGAGTTCTTGTCTGTATTACAAGGTGTAAAGTTGAGTAAGACTCAAAGCCCAACCACGGCAGAAGATAGAAAGAGAATGTAAGTCATTCCCTATGCCTCAATCGTAGGTTCTATAAAGTATGTTATGTTGTGTACCAGACCTATTATGTACCTTATCATGAGTTTGGCAAGGGGGTACGATAGTGATCCAGGAGTGAATCATTGGACAACGGTCAAAGTTATCCTTAGTTACCTAAGAGGACTAAGGAAATATTTCTTGGTTATGGAATTGATAAAGAGTTCGTCATAAAGAGTTACATCGATGCAAGATTTTATACCGATCCAGATGACTCTGAGTCTCAATCTGGATACATATTGAAAGTGGGAGCAATTAGCTAGAGTAGCTCCATGCAGAGCATTGTAGACATAGAATATTTGCAAAATACATACGGCTCTGAATGTGACAGATCCGTTGACTAAACTTCTCTCACGAGCAAAACATGATCACACCTTAGTAACCTTTGGGAGTTAATCACATAACAATGTGAACTAGATTATTGACTCTAGTAAACCCTTTGGGTGTTGGTCACATGGCGATGTGAACTATGGGTATTAATCACATACAGATGTGAACTATTGGTGTTTAATCACATGGCGATACGAACTAGATTATTGACTCTAGTGCAAGTGGGAGACTGAAGGAAATATGTCCTAGAGGCAATAATAATGTTGTTATTTATATTTACTTATATCATGATAAATGTTTATTATTCATTCTAGAATTGTATTAACCGGAAACTTAGTACATGTGTGAATACATAGACAAAACATCGTGTCCCTAGTATGCCTCTAGTTGACTAGCTCGTTAATCAAAGATGGTTATGTTTCCTAACCATAGACTTGTGTTGTCATTTGATGAATGGGATCACATCATTAGAGAATGATGTGATGGACAAGACCCATTTGTTAGCTTAGCATAATGATCGTTAAGTTTTATTGCTATTGCTTTCTTCATGACTTATACATGTTCCTATAACTATAAGATCATGCAACTCCCGAATACCAGAGGAACATCTTGTGTGCTATCAAACGTCACAACGTAACTGGGTGATTATAAAGATGCTCTATAGGTGTCTCCGAAGGTGTTTGTTGGGTTGGCATATATCGAGATTAGGATTTGTCACTCCGTGTATCCGAGAGGTATCTCTGGGCCCTCTCGGTAATGCTCATCACTATAAGCCTTGCAAGCAATGTGACTAATGAGTTACATGCGAGATGAAGCATTACAGAACGAGTAAAGAGACTTGCTGGTAATGAGATTGAACTAGGTATGATGATAACAACGACCGAATCTCGGGCAAGTAACATACCCATGACAAAGGGAACAACGTATGTTGTTGTGCGGTTTGACCGATAAAGATCTTCGTAAAATATGTAGGAGCCAATATGAGCATCCAAGTTCCGCTATTGGTTATCAATCAGAGATGTGTCACGATCATGTCTACATAGTTCTCAAACCCCTATGGTCCGCACCTTAACATTCGATGACGATTTGTATCATGAGTTATGTGTTTTTGATGACCGAAGTGGCCCCCTTTCCCTCTCCCTTCCTTCTTTCCCCTTCCACCAAAGGGAATCCTACTAGGACTTGGAGTCCTAGTAGGACTCCTCTCTCTTAGCGCGCCCTACAGGGGCCGGCCGCCCTCCCCCTCTCCTCCTTTATATACGGAGGCAAGGGGGCACCCTAGAAGACACAAGATCAATTGTCTTAGCCGTGTGTGGTGCCCCCTCCACAGTTTACTCCTCTGGTCATAGTGTCGTAATGCTTAGGCGAGGCCCTGCGCGGATCACATCATCCACACCGTCACCACGCCATCGTGCTGACAAAACATTCCCTCGACCCTCTACTGGATCAAGAGTTCGAGGGACGTCATCGAGATGAATGTGTGCTGAACACGGAGGTGTCGTACATTCGGTAGTTGGATCGGTTGGATCATGAAGATGTTCGACTATATCAACCGTGTTAACTAATGCTTCCGCTTTTGGTCTACGAAGGTACGTGCACACACTCTCCCCCTCTCGTTGCTATGCATCTCCTAGATAGATCTTGTGTGGTCGTAGGAATTTTTTTGGAATTGCATGCTACGTTCCCCAACAGCTTTAGCATGATCCTTTATTCTAACAGGAAAAGGTGGTTTCTCAATATAGTAGTGGGAACAATAGGATCAACATTATAAGTAATAGTTTCTTCTTCAACTTTAATAGGTTCTACTACTTTAACTTCAATGGGGGGATGATATTTAAACCACTTCTCCTTAGGGAGATCAACATGAGTAGCAAATGATTCACAGAAAGAAGCTAAAATCACGAAAAGCATCGGTATCCATAAAAGTTTTAACACAATCAAACTTAGGGTTTATACCTAAGTCCTTACCTTCATCGAGTTTCCAATCTTCAGAGTTGCCTTTAATTCTTTCCAATAGATCCCATTTGAATTTAATAGTCTTCATCATAAAAGAACCAGTACAAGAAGTATCGAGCATGGATCGATCAGTATGAGAAAGCCGAGCATAAAATTTTTGAATAATATTTTTTCTTGAGAGCTCATGATTGGGGCATTAACATAACATTGACTTAGGCCTCCCCCAAGCTTGAGCAATACTTTCTCCTTCACGAGTCCAAAAATTATATAT